>NC_066366.1:45325337-45625337 GCF_013377495.2 Cygnus atratus
CAGCCTAGAGAAGAGAATACTCCCTGTAGCGGCCTTCCAGTACCTAAAGGCACCCTACAAGAAAGCAGGAGAGGGACACTTTGTCAGGGAGTGTAGTGATATGACAAGGAGTAATGGTTTCAAACTGAAAGAGAGTGTATTTAGATTAGATATTTGGAAGAAATTCTTTACTTGGTGAGGCACTGGAACAGGTTGCCCAGAGAAGCTGTGGATGCCCCATCCCTGGAAGTATTTAAGGCTAGGTTGGAGCAATCTGTTAAAGTGGTTGGTGTCCCTGCCCATTTCATGTGGGTTGGAATTAGATGATCTTTAAGGGCTTTTCCAACTTAAACCCTTCTATGATTTTATGAAGCTTTGCTAGATGTTTCAATCAGGGAAACTCTGTCTAAAGAAAGAAATGGTTTACCTCAGTTTTCAGAGTGGTGATTGCAAAATATATTCAATATATTGAGAAAGTCAAAATTAGTTGAAAGCTTATTATAAATATTATCAACAACGTATGTCTTGATGTACTAAAGAAGGTAAGGAAGCCAGTGAATAGGGAACGGAGCAGGACTGATTACAAGAGGCTGATTCAGGAGTTCACGATATGTGTGCAAGTCTTTGCTATTTAGCTCTTCATTTAATCAATGTAAAGTAATCCAATGGCTTCTTATTGCTTTTCCTCTTCCCTATAACATCACAAATGAAGACTAATCATGCATATTGATATACTTGCCTCTCATAAACTGTGCTTATTATATGTTTAGCTGCATTATAGTAGTTCACAGGAATAACCTGCACATTAAAATAAACTGAATAGCAGTTTTAATAGGTCAATTTATTGACGTTATATCCTTTATATTGCAAACATGTTATATCTTTTCTAGAATATTATATATTATATATATTACTGAATGCTCTATTATAAAACTAGCTGAGGTTCAGGGAAGAAAATTCTTTATGTTAAAAACTGAAAGTGAATGAGATTAGGGTCTATATTTCACTAGGCCTAATAAGAAGTGATTGCAGTCACATACTATTTATCACATAGACAGGCCAAGCACTGAAAGGTAGAGTGAAGCAGTTCATTAAAAGAGGTTAGGAGAATCAACATCTCCTGAATCTTCAGGCCAGTGTCATACTGTAGATGATTTTCAATACCTTTTTTCTTTCCATTCCTAATACATCTCAATTGATTAATTTATTGAGGAGATATTATGTTTGATTTCTGGCTGTATTGACTGTAGTCTTAAGAAAGAAAGAGTTGTCTTTATATTCTTCAAATTCTTCGAAAATATACATACACATAAAAGAACACAACAGTTGACTGATGAATTTGACTTATGGTCCATTTATTTTCATATCCTCTCTCCAGAAAATGTATGCTTAATATGGTGAAATGTTTTGCACTTATTCAAAGTTGGGTTTTTGTGAAAAATTGATACTAGTAAAATAAAGGTTTAATTCCTGAGATGTGCTAGATTATATGTTGCTTTCAAACCTCTTGTTTAAGTATTTGCTACTGTACCTCCCAGATTTAAATTGTGAAAGAACTTAAACTATGGTTGCAATGAGACCTACAGACTAATTACACATTGAGCATTAAAATATTTGTTTTTCATCAGTTTTCAATTTTCAATTTTCATTTTCACTTAGTGACACTTTGTCTGTTACATAACAGGGAGAACAGAAGCCACTTATTCGTTTCTCCCACATTTATGTTATATGCTTTTAACATCCCTTTCTTTGTAAGATAAGAAATCATATTCCTACACAGATAGATGAATTTTCCCAAAATCTTACTCAGTCTCATTTTCTTCTGTGAACTTCAAAAATATTTTTGGATAGATCAATCTGCAGTATATACGAATTATAGAATTATATAATCTAGTGAAGGTTTGTCACTGATTTACCTAGTCCTTTATGAATCCTACTTCATTTATAGCGTTAAAATATACTTGAAGAAATCTTCTTTTGTGAAGGTTGTTTCTGTGAGTTTCTATAGCTAGTTTTATGTCCTGTAATGACACAACTATTCTAAGTTTAGATATTAATTTTAATAACATTAATGTTATCAATCGTAGGCATATTTGTGAAGGAACTGATCATTTACTTAATTTGTTTGAATTCCTTAGTCTATTCTTCCTAAATTCTTTTTTCTGGACTTCATAAGTCTATTTTACATCATGCTGCTGCTTACTGGTATAGGTCTTTAGCTGTTTCTTTCTAGTAAATTAATAGGTCAAGGAGGTTTTTTTTTTTTGATTAATTTTGTTTTGTTTGTTGATTTATCACTTTATTTAAAAGCCTTGTTCTTCATGTCGTAATGTTAGTGCTACTACACTACTGCTTTAATAGGTTTTCTTCTCACTTTTCTGGTAATTAGTCCATTGTAATGTCTCAGTTACAAGAGGTTTCATCCATGAACAGTTGTTTAGAGATTGGTAATCAGATGGTGGTCGTGGGTAACAGTGTCTTATTTAATAAAGGTCAAATCTTCCCATGGAATGGTTTAACTTCCAACCTTGAATTCTTTTCATTTGAGGCTGAGCTGTACTTTTTGTAAGGGAAGAATGAAAGCCTGTGTACAAATATGAGGTGCTTTACACCCACAGTGGAAGCAAAATTGTTGAAGTCATATATATCTTGTTGTTAACATGCCACAGTCGTGAGATGTCATTGCCTGTTACATATAACTGTAAAATTAAATAACAAAAAGGTCCTGAACTTGAAATCAAGAAGCAGAAAGGGGAAATAATAATAATAATAACAATAATAACAACAATAACAACAACAACAACAACAATAATAATAATAATAATTAATAATAATAATAATAAATGTAACACGGGAAATGAAAGAATAAGAACACAGTAAACTGTTTTGAATTTTGTCGGAGGACACCAGTAGCTTTTTGCATCAGAATTAGCCTTTCAAAAAAAAATCTTCTGGATTTAAAAATAAAGAAAAACCTAAAACTTATGTCTTTTAAAAGTTTTAATGGAAATTATACTACAATTATGTTTTATTCTGTGTATTATAAAAGAATTTCAGATAGAGAGGATGGAGAATTAAAGAAAACAAAATGTATTATCTTCTGTGACTATTATAGGAATATGCAGTCCCCATAGCAGCATATAGACCTCTTCTGTAGGTACCAATGGTTGAATATGATGTCTGAACTTTGTGCCTCAGAATGATCCAGCAATCTTTTACTGGGTCTGCCTGGAATGGAGTTAATTTTCTTCACAGCAGCCTCTATGATGCTGTGCTTTGCATTCCTGGCTGAAACAGTGACATACCAATGTTTTAGGTAATGCTGAACAGTGCTTGCTCAGCATCAAAGCTTTCTCTCATTCCCATTCTCGCTACCCTCCCCACCCCCCAGCAAGTAGGGTGGGAGTGGGCCAGGGGTTGTGAGTGAACACAGTGAGGACAGCCAATCCAAATGGACCAAAATACTATCCATACTCATCATGATATCCTACTAGCAATAAGAGATCAGGAAAAGGAGCAGGAAGAAGAGAAGGGGGTGACATTCATGGTTATAACATTTGTTTTCCCCAGCAACAATTACACATGTTGAAGCCCTATTTCCAACAAAGTGTCTGGATATCTGCCTGACAATGGAGAGTAATAAATGAATTCCTCTTTTGATTTGCTTTTGCACATAGCTTTTGTTTTCCATAATGACTTGTCATTACCTCAGTCTATGAGTCTTTTTACCTTCCTTTTATTTTCTACCTGTCTCATGGGAGAGGGGAATGAGCGAGATATGGGGTGACTGTTTGACTGTTGGCTGAAGTCAACCCATCTTAGTTCTCTACTCTTACTGGCTGGCAGACTTTACTGACTTTACAGACTTTAGTAGCTGCAGCTAGCTAGGGTAAAAAGGGTAATGTCAATTTACTCTAATGACTGACTTCTACTGTCCTCTATTTCTGTATCTCTTAAGGCTACAAAATGTATACAAATATTTTTCCTCTTAGGGACCTAGACAAAATAAGGAGTAATCTCTGCCTCCCTTTGTCACTTAAGGGACTTTGAGTAAGAGCATTTATTATCTGATTCCTTGTAGTATGGGGAATGGATTATGAAATTGTAACTTGAGCTGAGTAGCAAGTAGAAATAAATGTATATATTCATTCAGATAGCCTGTGTATTTTAGCCACCACATACTGCTGGTGAGAACAGTCTGTGAAGGAGTGAAAACTCCTTAGCAAAGTTAATCAGATTTTCCAATCCTATCCAATCCTAAATGCTAGATGTTAGTTTATTTATATAATAAATGATCATCACGAACACATTTGATGGGAAGTAAACTCCATTCATGAAAAATCTGATGCCACGAGATTGCCTATGGATGGACAATGTTTAATGAACAGACCCCTCAAAATAGTTAGGCAGAGAAATATCTTATTTTAAAATTGCTTTTGGGTGGACCTGGCTGTTTAACTGCTCAGCGCTGCAAAAACTAGGACAGATCTAAAAAAGCTCAGAAAGACAGCCTCATATACTTAAAGCATCATGCAATTAAAAAGTTCCCCTCAAGAGTACTTAACAGCCGAGCAGAGATTTTTAGTTTGCTGTTTGAAATCTGTTTCCTGAATCCAACATTCTTCATTTTTGCATTTGCATCTTTGGGTGTGTGACTATGGGTGTATGACTTTGAATGTAATTCAGTAACATTAAAACTTCCTGTAAGTTTGAACTTCAATTAACTCTAATATGGATGTTGGATCTTTTAGTGTTTTGCTGTTGTTTGTTTGTTTGTTTTTAGTTTCCTTTGGTTTCTATTGATCCTAGCTTACTAGCAGTATAGCATTTGCATCGGTTCAAAACCAGGGAGACAAGAAAATGCTATTCAGTCAGCTTCAAAAATCCTGAGATCTAAAAGATTTTTATTGTTGAAAATGCTTGACAGCAATTATTAGAGCAATTATTAGTACAACTAAAGCCTTTTTAAGTGGGACGGAATACGTGAATAACCATTGCTTATCTTTTTCCTCCATACTGACTTGAAGAGCTCCACTGGTTCAGAGGAAATTAATATTAAAGAGATCTTCCTCTGTTCTCGGGAGGAATTCAGAAAGATTCTACTGCATTCTCATCTCATTTTCTTTGAGAACTCTGCATAGTGTAAGGAACTGGTCATTATTTTAGATTTGATATTGAGAAATTCTCATATTCATCCACCTCGGTTATATTGTGTACGTAGGTGGAATATGTCTGCAGCAAGAATGGAGGCCAGGAAAACACTGATTTCTGAGAACATCATTCTCATTTTCATTCCTTGTTAAGAATTCCTAAGAGGTTTACTATTGTCCCACTTGTCCATCAGGCCTTCTGTGGCAGCCTGAGTCAAAGTGCTTGTGTTCTACACATATCTTCAGTGCATTTTGCTGAGAATCATTTCTCTAACACCTGAAAGAACTCTTCTAGCCCCGATCTGCTTCCTGGAGACTCACCGTCCTATTTACTTACTTCACAAACTCAGTATCTATCTGTGCCTGCTCTTGGTAAAAATCTCATAGGGGACACGTAAGAACCAGTTTGTGAAATAGCATATAAGGAAATAACAGAAAAACAACGGATTTGAGAAACGAGGAGAAAATTATGGAGAGAACTAATGCATGGAAAGTATCAGCTTAGGCTCTACCAGCTGCTATCTGTGAAAACCATCTCAAGCTACAGGTTTTACAATCCCCCCCTCCCCCCCCCCCCCACAAAAAAAAAAATATATATATATATATAAAAAGAGCAAACCATACTTGCTTTTGAACAAAGAGTTAAAGAACCTCTTCTGTCATTTGTGACAAGAAAATCTAATTAATAAAACACATTTCAAACCATATTGGCTTTAAGCATTGAGAAATGAAGGTCATATTTTAATGATGGAAAATATCTTTCGTACTATAACCCAGAACAATCCTATAATGAGGAACTTTCATCATTTTTTCCTGCAAAATAAATACCTCTATATTCATATCCAGTGATTGCAACTGGTATACGTGTCAGGCTGGATATCAGGAAAATGTTTTTCACCAAGAGTGTGGTCTGGCACTGGAAAAGGCTCCCCAGGGAAGTGGTTATGACACCAAACCTGCCAGAGTTCAAGAAGCATTTGCTCTCAGACACATGATCTAATTTTTTTTCTTCTATGATTCTATATTAGATCTTGGCATCTTTTTATTGGTAAGATAATAACAAATGGAAAGGAACGGAAAGATCTCCAGAAATGAAATATTTATAAAAGCAGAAATACATAATGTAGGATTTTTATATTGTCCTTCTTAATGAATATATACTACTAGATGTTGAATCCCAGAATTTTAATGAAACTTTTTTTTTTTTTTTTTTTTTTTTTTGCTACTTGGTTCAACAGCAGACTAATAAGAACATGACCCTATCATGGTAATTCAAGTCTAAGTTCTGCATGATCTGGACAAGTCTGAAGAACATTCTGGAATGAGTTGGATCTCTTCAGTATAAAACTTCTTATAAAGTATAAGGAGTATAGACTTGTTATATCACTCAGAATTATCTAAGCATATCCATTTCATCTAGGGAAATTTTTAGGGTTAATTTTGGTATATAAGTAAGTTTTATATATATATATGTATATATAAGTATTTTGATAAGATATTATATATATAAGTATTTTGATATTTTAGATATTGGGGTGTATCATAAACATCATTGCCCTCTTGAAAGTTTTCACCAAGCTGCTGGTCAAATGGAGAAACCATTTCTTACATGAAATCAGAAATATTTAAAAACAGAGGATTCTGTTTAGGATTGAAATAGATAGCATTTATAAAACTTAATTCTCTTTTTTTTTTTTTAAATCTCATATTGTCCAGTTAATTATGTATTATGGACAATATCCAATAACAAACGTTTTTTGATATAGAAATTAATAACTGGTAGGACATACAATCTAACAGCATTTGTGAAAATCTCCTTCGTGTTCCTTCTGATTCTAGATCACTAGATTAGAAACAATGTGGCTTAGGAATCTGGAATAAAATTCTGTGAAAGCAAGATTTCTTGTTCAATATGTCACTGAATACTGACTAGCCTTATTCAAATTACTTCTGTGCTATGTAAAATACAGAAAAACCAGTGATCTAATTAAAGTGGTTTGATCCACTAACGAAAACCTTTAACTATTATTCAGTGTTGCTATCATAAGGGAGGTTTGGTGAAAAAACAAATGTTTTGAAGGTGTCCCCAAATACCTGAAATATGAAATAACTCATAGAGAAAATAATCCACATTTTATTTAAATAAATTTTCAGAAGAAAGGAACAAAGTTATATTCCTGTTCATTTCTAATGAAGTACATTAATTGTAATGCATATTTTACTTGTTTAAAAAGAGAGCAACATTGAGGGAAATTATTATCAGTAGTTAAACTGTATATATGAGCACCATACAAACTTTTCAGACAAATTCACTGCCTACAGAAGGTACTATTTCTTATTCAGGAATATAAATAAGCACCAGGTGTTGCTTAAACATAATTGAGGATGAATAAAGATGAGCTGCAAGTATAGATTTATTCTTCAAGGAGATTTTAGCTAAGATTTTGGCATTGCTATGTAAAAGGCAACTTCAAGACTTTCACATACTTCTTTCTTAGTATAGGAGGGATTATCCCATGGAAAATTCCACTGACTGCAAAGGGAGGTTATATTACTAGAGACAGAATAGGTACTTCACTTCTAGGTAGTGAAAATAAAGTGGATCCTGCTTTCAGATGTCTCATACTAGCACATAAGAAATTTGGAATTTCCTCCTCTGTTGCATGGAGTGTTACTTGCTGAGAAGAGAAAACAAGGAGTGAGAACCTATTTACATTTGTTTGCTGAAAAGTTCTGCTGAAAGTCTGAAAATCTTGATCTACATTACAAAAAACTAACTAGTTTATGGATTGAAAGGCTACATTTTGGTTGTGTAGCACTAAGTACATAAACTTCAGTGGAAGTGCCTGTTATCTAAACCTTTTTATCAGACTAAACTGCATTCTTATCTTTGTGGAATGGCATTTCATTGTGCCATGGAGAATTAGCATCACATTTAAATTTATTCAGTGATTTTTCTTCAATGAAAAATAAATACATCAGCCTCACAATAAAATTTTGCCAGTTTGGTTCATACACCATATTGAATAGAAGTAGAAACCATCATTATACTGTTGTCACTACAGAACTTAAAAGGTTCACTCAGGAGGATGAAGAACCCATTTAAAAAGCTCTGTAGAGGGGTGGATATGGCCATGATATTCAATGCAATGTTCCACATAGTTACTATTTCATTATGTGACTCAGAGGGGTGTATTATTTTGGGCAGTAGTAAAGCTGTCTGCTGTTGTCTGTCCTTTAATATAATATGTACATATATATATATATATAATTTCTACCAAAAATGGAAGGAAGGAAGGAAGGAAGGAAGGAAGGAAGGAAGGAAGGAAGGAAAAGAGAGAAAGAGAGAGAAAGAGAGAGAGGGAGAGAGAGAGAGAGAGAGAGAGAGAAAGAAAGAAAGAAAGAAAGAAAGAAAGAGAAAGAAGGAAAGAAAGAAAGAAAGAAAAAGAAAGAAAGAAGGAAAGAAAGAAAGAAAGAAAGAAAGAAAGAAAGAAAGAAAAAGAAAGAAAGAAAGAAAGAAAGAAAGAAAGAAAGAGAAAGAAAGAAAGGGAGAAAGGGAGAGAGAGAGAGAGAGAGAAAGAGAAAGAGAGAAAGAGAGAAGGAAAGAAAAAGAAAGAAAGAAAGAAAGAAAGCTAGGAGAATAAAATGAAAGACTTCTGTGCAGAAATCAGAAAGTAAGTAAAATTACTGAAAATAAGTTTCAAAGGCATTGTCACTCTCCTGGATCTCTTTTAATGAGAAGGTAGAAGACTTCAGAAGTATAGTACTAAGAAAAATGATAAAATAGAATATGCATCATCATGATTTCAGAACTAAATAAGACTTGAAAGCTCATCATCTGTGAATGACAGAAGCCTGTATGCAGCATTCCTGCATATAAAACACAAAATCTGGCAGATTTACTTCTTGTCTGTAGTTTAATGAACATGTGAGTTTACCAAACAGCTGAGGATAAAGATAATGATTTAATGGGTGCCACTGATCTTCGAAAAAATTTGTTTCAATATCCAATGTCTACCTCATTTCTGGTAACTTCTAACTACTTTAAAAAACGTGTTGGCTTTACACCCTGAAAAAAAAAAACGTGTTGGCTTTACACCCTGAAAAAAAAAATATTTGCGAAAGTGTTGTCAGGTTTTTTTCCCTCATATTTTACAAATATGCCTGAATACGTGATCAGTATATATTTTGTTCCATTTTTCACCACTGGTTTTACTTTACAACTTCCATTTTGCATTGCAACCATCTCTGAATTAGAACACCTGAATTGAATTAATAACTTTGGTCATCATTCCAGTCACCTGAATGACCTTATTGATTCTACAATGAGCTCAACGTGTTCAGATTAGATTTCATATCTTCCTCTCTTAAATATAGTTTAGTCACATTGATTTATCTCATGTTTATATCATCACAAAGCAGCAAGTTTCAGAAGTTTATTTTTTATAATTAAAAAATAACCAAAATGTAGTATTTTAGACTGAAAAAAAAATGGTGGACCAGTAGTTTAATATGGGAAAATAAATCCATTGTCTCAAACTTAATTGTCTTAAACTTCAATTAAACAATATTATCTATTCTTATTTGAAAGATGTTAGATAGATATTTGAAAGATGTTAGATGTTTTTTAAGATGTTAGATATTAAAATATGCAGAACTTGCTGGCATTTTATTGGATTTGTTGGTAAGATTTCAAGTGCAAATACTTTTCATTCTCTGGAGTCTAGAATAATATAAATAAAATACTAGATCATAAGACACAAAGAAAATTAAAGATCCAAGCAAAATACCCTCCCCCACCCCACCCCCCACCCCAAAAAAAAAAAAAAAGACAAAAGAGCATCCAGAGTTAAATTTAAAATTCCAGCTTTCTCCAATTTTGACTGAGCTAGCATTGCCAAGTCTCACTTGGAATTCTTTTGAAGTCACTATTGCATTTAAAAGGTTTCACAATATGTTTCCTTTAGAAATGTAAAATCTTTCTTAGTGTCTTAAAATCTCATGTAAATAATTAGAGCTGAAAATCCCTGAGGGCATCTGAAGTGTTGCAATACCTTTGCCTGGGAAAATCTCTGGAAGGGATAATTAAGACTTATATGTATACAATGTTTTTCATACAGAAGGATCCCAAAGTGACACAACAACATAGCAAGACTCCATAGTCTTTCAGAACAGTAACAGAAGAATTAATTTGTTTGGTTCTTTTGGTTCTTAACTGGCCCCTTTCATAACTCCAATCCAGATGACTTATTTTCTGAAATTTTGCTTGTGCCTGTGGGCATTTCTGTACTGCAAAATACAAGATAGACATTATTCAAGTAGTTCTGAAAAAGCTGTAATGCTTTCCAGGCAGTGTAGCATCAGATAAAATTACAGTAGGAATATACTGGTGATTCTTTAGGCAACACTAATTAGCAAAACACTGAGCAAGTTAATATAACTCTTAATTTTGACATTAGACTGGTTGCTTCAGACAATTTTCTACCATACTGCTTTGCTTATATGGTGGCTTATATAGAAATGGCTAATGTGTTTCCAAATGAGTTAAAAGAAAAAAAAAAGTGTGTGTGTGTGGGGGAGGAGGAAGCAAGAGAAAAACAACAACAAACAAACAAAACAAAGCAACCAGCAAACAAACAAAAACCCTTATGACTTGATACTTTACTCGAGTGCAATGCCATTGGAAATAACTGCTCCAATGTCTTCAAGTCTTTTATCTCATTCTAGGTTGTTTTGTGAAGTATCTTATACTTTGTTATAGCCAGGAAGAAGACTATGTGGGTGGGCTAATTACTTTTTTGAATCAAGGTGTAAATTCCTTGTGCACGTAGAAAATTCAAAGACAGATCCGATGCAATAAGTATCTTAGAAAGAAATTTGTCGAGAAATAATAGACAATAGAAAAAGGAAGGATTCATTTTACCTAACATTAATTATCAAAAGTTAAACATCTCATCTAAGCTATTTTGCCTTTCTTTTTTTTTTTTTTTTTTGCTTTCCTTTATAATAATTGAACAGACATAAACACCTAAGTCATGACATGAATTGTTATCTGTCCTTACCTACATTCACTAAGCTATTTTAAGCAAAATGCCTAACTTTTAAATGGCTGATGTCAGTGTGTAATGAGTTCCAGATGCTATGCGTTTTGACTGACATTTTAATGACAACTAGCAGAGCTATCTAGATAACTGTTTTTTAGATGTAGCACTTTCAATATATGATGAAAGTTTGTGACTAGTTTGGGGTCAAGGTCTCATTTTTTATATACTATACCACAGCTGAGAAAAACTGAGTATCAGATTGTTCATTTGCTTTATTTATTCATTCATTCATTTATTTATTTATTTTCTCTGTTTGCCATATGAAATGGATTTATCTGGTCTGCAACTGTTCTAATACATAAAATAGGGAGATAATAAATTAACCAGTGAGATTAATTTAAGACACCAATTTAGCAAATGGTTTGAGAAAAATGGAATTTTATTCATGATGAATGCTACTCAAAATTCACAAGAACAAAAATAAAAAAATTGGTCAGATGTAAATTATTTATTCATTGGAAGCACCCTTACACTTACATAGCCATTATGCGTGTATGGACTCTATAAGCGTGGGTGGGAAGCATGAGCACCTGGAAACTACAAGGACAGCATACAGAGAAGTAGTTGTGGTTTTACAAATTCTTAATATTTGTTTGGCAAAAGGAGAAAGAAATGGATACATACAGGGTCTTTGGAGCCCTGTGCAGTTAAATATGTTCAACTCACTCTCTTTTTTACTGTGCATTTGTGTACATGAGCTTTGCCATGAGTATCTGCATGGTATTAGAACAGGTTTAATTGTAAACATCACTGCTGCCTTTCTGTATAAATAGATAAAAATATTTAAGCAACTATTTTTAACAGAATGAAAATGACTTAAGGTAAATATATTTAAAAAAAAAAAAAAGCTGATAAATTCGTTGGTACCTTAATGCAAATTTTCATCTGATCCTTCAGTATTCATTTCTGGAGTTTCAGTTCAGCACCTGAGAGAGAGCTTGTTTTCCTAAGAACTTAATTACAGAGTAAAAAACAAAACAAAACAAAACCACTCTTTACTTTTTTTTTTATTATTTAATTTTTCTTTTTGAATATTGTTTCAAAGCAGACAGAGGGAGAAGGGTGTTTTTTCTACCATAGCACCTTGCCTCTGCCTCTGGTTGTAGTGGGTAAATGATAAAATAAATGAAAAATTAATGCATCTACGCAGTTAATAAACATTCAAACAGTGGGAAGATGCTCACTGCCACCTGACACAGAAAGAAGTGAACTCTTACTCTGAAGAATGAGGAATAATGATAGCTACTTTCCAGAACCTAAAGAGGGCCTACAGGAAAGCTGGGGACGGACTCTGTCAGGGATTGGAGTGATAGGACAAGGAGTAATGGCTTTAAACCAAAAGAAGGTAGGTTTAGATTAGATATCAGGGAGAAACTCTTTACTCTGAGGATGGTGAGGCACTGGAACAGGTTGCCCAGAGAAGTTGTGGATGCCCCATCCCTGGAGGGGGGCAGGCTGGGTGGGCTTTTGATCAGCCTGATCTAATGGGAGGTGTCCCTGCCCATGGCAGGGGGGTTGGAATTAGATAAACTTTAAGGTCCCTTCCAACCCAAACCGTTCTATGATTTTATGGTTCAGAACCTTGCCAAGAACAAAGACAGTACGTCTTTAACATGGAATGGAGGACTTATTGTTAGTCTAATTTTATTTTGAGCCATGCTCCTCTTTTAGTTGTTCTTCTGGATCCTAAGATAATTTCAATCCACTTCAAGAACAGGAAAGGAGTTTATAACAAATCATCAGTGTCCTGAAATCTTTTTCTGAGATGAATATGCTCTTCATAGTGGGGGATTCTCCCTTCCACATTTCAGTCTGCTTGGGGTTACTTTTAAAATTTCTCTAAACATTTTACTTACTTTGTCTTTTTCATTGGTTCCCAATCAATATTTTGCTGTTTACATGGATTAGATATTAATTAAAATTAGACAATATGCTACCTTTGTCCTAGTCAGCACAAAAAGACATGCTTATATGAAAATATCAAAATATATGCAGACATGAAACAAATATTTTTAATGATCATTGAAGTTTATGCAAGCTTGTTTGTTTCATGGTGTAATTTAAGTGGATTGCAACAAACTTTTATTTTTGACACAGGACATAAATTAGCACCAAGTATTACATTTTTTCCTCTAAATAAAGTAGCATACACAAGCACAACTGTGATGACAAAGGGGATACAATGTTCATAGTGACTTGATTTAGGTTAAATAATGCTAAAGGAAAGATTACATATGATCACCAAGAGACAGAGTTTAAAGCTTCATGTTGTTTATCTAGGACAATAAATCTTGTATCTGAATGGGGTATTAAATTTTGCACAAAATAACATAATTTGCTTTACCACAGAAAGAGAATAAATATTTTGTGTCACACAAACTTCTTGATTGGGCAGCAATGGATCACCTCTTATGCACTGGCTTAGCTCCCATTCTTACATGAACTGTTCATCCATGGTTCATGAAAATTTGCCTCTGGGCTAACTCTTCACTTTTTTTTTTTCAATTTTTTCTTTTTCTTTGAAACTGTGTGCTCCATTTCTTGAGATAATGATTGAGAATGTGTCTTTTTAGAGTATCTTAATGCCTTTATGCACAGATGCGCCTTTCTTTCAGTGCTACAAAAGTTTCCATCTCAAAAGTAAAAAGTTCTGTTTAAAATAACAAGGCATTTGCTATTCAGAGGGAGCTATTAATAGGATCAGTATTGAATCAGTAAGATTCCTACAAGGATTTACTCTATTTTGCTGCCATGTATGGGGATTGAGAGAGCAACAGTGAAAGATCCTGAAACACTTTTCTTCCTTAAAGCACCCGCGAACTGATTTGGATAGACCTTCTCCCTCTGTTTTGATGGAATTATTTCTACCCTTTTAAAATAAGATATATAAATAAGGAAAATGGTGACATCCAAATTAAATACATGGATGGCCACTTCTTAGATGTTCACAGTAGTAAATGAAATAGTAAAAGTTACTTGCAGGACTCTTGAGTTTTCAGAAGAGATCTCAGAGGGGACTGAAGCTTACATTAAGTGGCAGTAATTGTAATTTTGTAATTTTGACTGTAATGTTGTGGTTTGAATTGGGTTAACCTTGACTGGTCACTAGGGGCCTATCAAGATGTTCTCTCGGTCTCCTTCCTTAGCAGGACAAATTAAGAGATTAAAAAGAAAAAAAGGTCATGGGTTGGAACAGAAGCAGTTTAATGAAAGGAAAAAAAGGATGCATATGGAAGAAAAGGGGAAAAAAATAGAATTTTATTTTCTACTTCCCATTAGCAGGCAATGTCCAGCCACTTCCCAGGAAACAGAACTTCAGTATATGCTATGGTTGCTTCAGAAGAAAAATGCCTTCATAATAAATAAATAAATAAATAAATAAATGAAAAGGAAAAAGAAAAAGGAAAGCCTACCCTCTCACACACTCATGTCCATAACTCTCCTTTTAGCTTTTGCTGCCGAGCATGACATCATATGACATGAAATTGGTCTTGATCAGTTTGGGTCAGCTGTCCTGGCTGTCTCCTTTCACAATCTATTGCCACCCACAGCCCTGGGGGGTGGTTTGGAGAGACAGCCTTGATGTTTTGTGAGCACTGCTCAGCAACAAACCAATGTTGTGAATTAGAATTAATTAGAATTAAGTTTGGCCAGGGACATCAAGGGCAACAAGAAAGGCTTCTATAGGTACATCAGTGATAAAAGAAAGACTAAGGAAATTGTGAGCACTCTCTGGAAGGAAAAAGGTGACCAGGTCACTTGAGGTATGGAGAAGGCTGAGGTACTCCATGACAATTTTGACGCAATATTCCCTGGTGATAGCTCTAACCATGTGGCCAAAGCACCAAAAAGAAAAGACAAGGACTGGAAGAATGATGAACTACCCAGTGTAGGAGAAAATCAGGTTTGAGACCAGCTAAGAAACCTAAAGGAGCACAAGTCCATGGGGCCCGATGAGATACATTTGTGGGTCCTGAGGGAAGAGCAGATGTAGTTGCTAAGCCTCTATCCACCATGTATGAGAAGTCGTGGCAGTCTGGTGAAATTCCCACTGACTGGAAGAGGGGAAACATAACCCCCATTTTTAAAAAGAGAAAAAAGAAAGACTTGGGGAACTGCAGGTCAGTCTGTTTCACCTCTGCGCCTGGCAAGATCATGGAGCAGTTCCTCCTGGAAACTGTGCTAAGGCACATGGAAAATGACCACTTGGTGGGAAAGGAATTGGCTGGATGGTCACACTCAAAGAGTTGTGGTCAACAGCTCAATGTCCAGGTGGAGAACGGTGACGAGTGCTGTTCTTCAGGGGTCGGTATTGGGACTGGCACTGTTTAAAATCTTTGTCATTGACATGGACAGCGGGTCTGATTGCACCCTTTACAGGTTTGCCAATGACACCAAGCTGTGTGGTGCAGTCAACACGCTGGAGGGAAGGGATGGCAGCCAGAGGGACCTTGACAGGTTTGAGAGGTGGACCTGTGGGAAACCTCATGAAGTTCAACAAGGCCAAGTGCAAGGTCCTTCATCTGGGTCAGGGCAAGCACAAATACAGGTTGGGCAGTGAATGGATTGAGAGCAGCCCTGAGGAGAAGGACTTAGGCTGATGAGAAGCTCAAAATGAGTCGACAGTGTGTGCTTGCAGCCCAGAAAGTCAACCACATCCTGGGCTGCATCAAAAGAAGCGTGGCCAGTAGGTCAAGAGAGGTGATTCTCCATCTTTATTCTGCTGAGACCCCACCTGGAGTACTGTTTGCCTCTGCGGCCTGCAGCACAAGAAGTATGTGGATGTACTAGTGTGAGTCTAGAGAAAGGCTATGAAGATGGTCAGAGTGCTGGAACACCTCTCCTATCTTCATAGAGGCTGAGGGAGTTGTGGTTGTTCAGCCTAGAGAAGAGAATACTCCCTGTAGCGGCCTTCCAGTACCTAAAGGCACCCTACAAGAAAGCAGGAGAGGGACACTTTGTCAGGGAGTGTAGTGATATGACAAGGAGTAATGGTTTCAAACTGAAAGAGAGTGTATTTAGATTAGATATTTGGAAGAAATTCTTTACTTGGTGAGGCACTGGAACTGGTTGCCTAGAGAAGCTGTGGATGCCCCATCCCTGGAAGTGTTCAATGCCAGGCTGGATGGGGCTTTGAGCAATCTGGTTAAGTGGGAAGTGTCTCTACCCACATCAGGTGGGTTGGAATTTGATGATTTTTACGACCTCTTCCAACTCATACCACTCTATGATTCTATGATTTTGGTAATTACCGTCTCTGATAGCCACAAATGCAAAATACAACAGTACATGGGCAGGTGTAAGAAAAGTTAATGTTATTCTAGCCAGAGCCAGTACAGTTCAAGATGAGGAAAGAAAAGGAAAAAAAATATGTTCTAGGTAGTTGGTTTTTTTTTATTTATTTATTTTATTTTTTTATTTTTTTTTTTTTCAGGGTTGTAGGCTACTGTTGATTGGAATCTAGCCAAAGTGATGAATGTAATCAAAATATCTTGGTTTGGGGGAAGAATCCTAGGGAAAAAAGAAAAAGAAAAAAAATATATTTGGTACTTCCTGTCTCAGAACTAATTCAATTGTTGTGTAGAAAATTTGGTCACAGAATCAAATCATAGAATCACAGAATGTCTGACGTTGGAAGGGAGCTCTCAAGTTCATCTATTACAACCCCCCTGCTGAGGAGGATCACCTAGAGCACATTGCGCAGGATAGTATCCAGGTGGGTTTTGAATATCTCCAGAGGAGACTCTACAACCTCTCTGGGCAACCTGTTCCAGTGCTCTGTCACCCTCACAGTAAAGAAGTGCCCCCTCATATTCACCTGGAACCTCCTGTGCTTCAGTTTGTGCCCATTTTTTCTCGTCCTGTCAATGGGTACAACAGAAAAGAGACCAGCTTCATCCTCTTAAGACCGAAGCAAAGCATTCATGATAAACCTTGCCTATAGGTAAGTAAATTAGTAAAGTAAAAAAGACTTTGAATTCTACCATTGACAACCATGGTACACGAAAGTACTTCCCCCAGCACCTCTGTACTGCTTAACTTAATACGTCTGCAGATCTTTATAACTGAACAGGAAATTAGATAGGTACTAAAGTTATCACAGACCTACTGGTGGATTTGCCTTTTTAACAGCTGTCTGTGTTAGGCATTTACCAAGCGACAAACTTCTGTGATTCAAAATCATGTAAGTACTCATAGAGAACAAATTAACCACAGGCCTTTGCATTTTGGTAGGACAGAAATATCTTTGAAAATTGTAGAACTCCTGTAAAAAACAACTACCATTATTACTGCTGGCAAAGTGTTTTAGGCTTCTAACTCTGTGGTGGAAGAGCAAAATGCATCTGACAAAATAGGTGAAACAGCAATTTAATAACATGTATATATGTATTTCAGAAAATGTCTAGGTATGAGAATGACCCTTTTCATTTGAGCTCTGTCTATACATTTTTAAAAATTTTCCCTTTCTGGTATTCCTGGTTGTTGTGGTTTAGCCCGGCTGGCAGCCAAACACCACACAGCCGTTCGCTCACCCTCCCTCCTCCCTCTCCGGGATGGGGGAGAGAAACGGGAAAGTGAAGCCTGTGAGTTGAGATAAAGACAGTTTATTAAGACAGGAAAAATAATAACAATAATAATAATAATAATAATAATAGTAGTAATAGTAATAATGTGTACGAAATAAGTGATGCACAATGCAATTGCTCACCACCCGTTGACCGATGCCCAGCCTATCCCCGAGCAGCCGGCCCCCCCTCCACCCCAGCTAGCCACCCCTATATATATTGTTCAGCATGACGTCAGATGGTATGGAATACCCCTTTGGCCAGTTTGGGTCAGCTGTCCTGGGTCTGTCCCCTCCCAGCTCCTGCTGCATCCCTAGCCTGCTCGCTAGCAGGACAGAGCGAGAAGCTGAAAAGTCCTTGGCTTGGTGTAAGCACTGCTCTACAACAATTAAAACATCAGCATGTTATCAGCGCTCTTCTCATCCTAATCCAAAACATAGCACCCTACCAGCTACTAGGAGGAAAATTAACTCTGTCCTACCTGAAACCAGGACAGATATCCACCCCTTATTCCATACCATTTATGTCATGCTCAGGTTACACTCTTTCCAATACCTTCTAATTAATCACCATTTTCATCTATGATATATAGCAACCATGGTAGTGATGACATACAGTGTTATATGATAATTAACATACTACAATTCAACTCATGGGCTATTCTCACCCAATATTAGGTCCCCTTGAGGTACACACCGAACCTCCCCATTCTTTTGCATTACCCACCAAGTGCATCCAGGTCCCTGGGCAAAAGCAATCCCACGAATGGGCTTGCCTTTTCCTGAGGCAGGAGTAGCCCAGACTGTCTTACCCAGCATGTTTCTTACGTGCACTACAGGAACTCTATCCCCTTCTACAGTGCGTAACAGGTTTGACTGGGCAGGTCCAGCTCGGTTGGCAGATCCTCTGGTATTGACTAACCAGGTGGCCTTTGCCAAATGTGTTTCCCAATTTTTGAATGTCCCAGCACCCATCGCTTTCAGTGTAGTCTTTAACAGTCCATTGTATCGTTCAACTTTCCCGGAGGCTGGTGCATGATAGGGGATGTGATACACCCACTCAATACCATGTTCTTTGGCCCAAGTGTCTATAAGGTTGTTTCGGAATTGGGTCCCGTTGTCTGACTCCATTCTTTCTGGGGTGCCTAGTCGCCATAGGACTTGCTTTTCAAGGCCCAGGATAGTGTTCCGGGCAGTGGCATGGGGCACAGGATATGTTTCCAGCCATCCGGTGGTTGCTTCCACCATTGTAAGTACGTGGCGCTTGCCGTTGCGGGTTTGGGGGAGTGTGATGTAATCAATCTGCCAGGCCTCTCCATATTTGTATTTCAGCCATCGTCCTCCATACCAGAGAGGCTTTGACCGTTTGGCTTGTTTAATTGCAGCACATGTTTCACAATCATGAATAACCTGTGCTATAGTGTCCATGGTCAGGTCCACCCCTCGGTCACGAGCCCATCTGTATGTTGCATCTCTACCTTGATGGCCTGAGGTGTCATGGGCCCATCTGGTCAAGAGTCACTTAATATGAATCAAAGAATTTTGTCTTAATTCTTGAAACAGAGTTGAAGTAGTAGAGAAATGCTACTGAAATGGTTGAATGCTACTGAAATGGTTGAATGACTGAAATCTGAAAACCCATTTATACAAAAATCTTGTGTCAAGGCCTGCTTGGATTCTGCAGCATTTTGTCACACGTCATAAGAATAGTCATACCATGTTGGACCAAAGACCTAGTCAGTTCATTATCTAACTTTCTAAGTAGCCTAGCCCAGCAGCAAGGTATAAAGGCTTCCTCCCTAGTACTTATTAACTGTCTTACTGAGAAGCGGAAAACCAAACCAAACCAAACCAAACCAAACAAACAAAAAAACATTTTTGACAAATTCATAAAACAAAGAAAAATGTGGAGGAACTTACAGTTCATGAAGTATTGTATAAAGACTTGTATTGGTTCTTTTTTCATCCTTCAAAGAATTTTATCAGATCAATAAAGGTACAGGTACAGTCATCCAGTTAATCAATATCATAAACATATGTATTTAATAAAGAGAATACATATATTATGAATTGTGTTACATTATATATATATATTTATCTCCAAGCCTTGTTGCTCAATGACTTGTACTGTGTCTTAAATGTACTGTCAGCTTCTTCAAACTTTTTATGAAGAGGGAAATGCAGTTGTTTTTCCCTGTTGCATTATTTATTTTTTTACCCTATGGTCCTTATCTATGTAAGATCCAATTTAGCTATATATCTTTATGAGACATCAGGATTACACTTTTATCCTATAAGACATAATTTATCTAGTAATTTACAGGAAAGTCTTTATCCATTAGGCCTCCCTCACAACTGTGGAACAGTTCTTAACCCCTTTCAGTGTTGCACAAACACAACAGTCCTTTTCAGTATCTGTTTACCATATTTGAGTTTACTCTTTCCTTTCTCATAGTAAATATGTGGGTTTGACATTGGCCATACCCTGTATAGTTGGGTTTTTGTTGTTCTTGTTTGTTTACTGTTCTTTCCTGCCATTAAAATTGAATTTGTTAAAGTTACATAACTTCTGCTTTTTTGTTGTTGTTGTTGTTGTTGTTTTCTCCTCCCATAAAGAAGCATAAAGACATTCCACTAATACCCTTTAAAAAATCTTTCTTCTTTTTATAAGTTCCTATCTAGCTATTGGATTAACCCTTGTGTTTCAGGAGCCTTTTGTATCACTATTCAGATGCTGCTTTAAGTATGAATTGATTTCATTTTAAATGTTGGAGAGTTTATATTCAAATATGTAATTTAGATCCATCTTTAATTCAAGAGAAAAAAAATGTTAAATTATATAATGACAGTGTAATTTTCTACTTAAACTTAACCTCTAGCCTGGGTAAAATAAAACCTTTTGATTAGCAGTATTTCTTGCCTTACAATAATTTAAGTGAACAGGCACTGTGACACAGTGAACACAACACATTCTTGGTAAGGAAAATGGTCACAGGACAGAAAGTGTTCTGCATTTCCTCTTGTGATTAGTAAAGTAAGCTGAGCAAACTGCTCTAAACTTGAAAACAGGTTCCCTAAGGAAATTATCCTGGCAATGGATCTCTTTCAACAAGTTATTAGATTACACAGGGAATGTAGTAAAGAATAATTCCCAAAATGTTATAGTGTTAAATAAATTAACAGTTAAAATCTCACCTTCCAGAAAAGAATACTTTTCAAGAAAGAAATAAGGTTTGGATTAAAATACGTAAATGTATGGGCTTCAGAATAATAAATAAATAAATAAATGAATAAATAATATTAATAATAAAAAGAATTATAATTAGGAACAGACCGTTCACCTAACAGAATATTAGTTCAAAATGCTCCCTTGTACCCTGCTATCTTCATCTGAAATTAAAAGGCTGGAAAAAAAAAATATATATATATATAAAAGTTTTCAAAATTATTCTTACAGAGACCCATGGAGATCTTAGTACATATTGAACATCTCCTAGCTAAAATAAGTGAAGAGAAATGAAATGAGTTCATTCAGGGAAGAGTTCCTATATTTCTGAAATATAACACATGTCAACATGAGTTTTCCTGGAAATTAAAATTTAGTAAGACTAGTAGGGATTGCAAACCTTACTTTATAAGTATTCATCATTAGCTTTATTTACTGTTTTAGTTGTAATAAAGTTTAATTCCAGGTCCATTGAACTCGGTGGAAGGTTTTGGCTTTGTCTTTTTTGGTGGAACTTGCTTTCCATGCTACACCTCTATTATTTTTATCAGGCTATTTGTTTTGTATAAGCACTTTAAACAATTCACAATAGAATAGAGTCAGGTCACTGTGATATACTTGTTTCTGTCACACACACACACAAAATATTATTCATTTGTAACTGAATTACACATACATTACACAAATTTTATTCATTTTGGTTTAGTTTAGTTTGGTTTCATTTGGTTTATTATTCATTTATTTATTTTGGACATCAGGAAAAATCCAAGGCCACTTTTCCACTTCATTTATTTTTGAAGTTACAGTTTAGTGGAATCACTGTGGTATAGACAGAAGAAAGATCAGTCTATCTTCCCTATGTGGCTAGGTTAAACTGAATTTATGCATGATTTAGATTTTCCTAATGTATATTGGAGATAGTTCTACCACAATACACTGGCTATTAGATGCAGGTACTGCTATTCTAGGGTATTCTATTGCAATAAATCAGAAGTCATTTTAATTTTTCATTGCCCATTCCATGTTGCAAAGATATTAATTCTGGAGTATTTTCTTTGGTTCAAAATGGAAGCATGTTCCTTTTTATCAAGAGATTTACTTACATATATATATATTTGAATAATGTTTATTCTGTCTATGAAAAGTTTAAGACATTTTATTTCTTATGGCATTTACCCTCTGCATCACTGAAAATTTTGATTTTGGTCATTCAGTACCCCTTCTCAATAAACAAATAAATAAATAAATAAAAGCAATACTTTCAGTGTCATCTGCTTAACTTCAATTGGCCTTTGACAATTGATATTTTTAACATTGGCCTTAATGCCCAGTGAGTAAACTCTTGTCATATTTCAGTTTTATAGTGTCACAGAATTTTAGTGCTTCAAACCTAGTAAAACTAAACTCTGCTCAGAGTTAAAGCATTTATCCTTTTCATTCTTTTTTCACCAGTCCTCCAAAGACATCCTTCTTCTGTCCCCTTAAGCGGAATATTTAACTATGAATTCTGTTCTTTGACTTCATGGGAGTTTTTTGATTTGATATGCGCACTCGAATATATGTTGTCACTGAACCCTGAATTTATACTTTAGGAGTAGCTGATGTTGTGTCCAATGTGTTTTCTTCCACTATGTCAAGAAACGTTTGGTGATGTTAATGCTCTTTGTAATAAACCAGTATGCAGCTGGAAAGGAGGTGTTATAAAAAATAGAATTGCCTGCTTTTAATTCATCATGCATTTAACAATGTGTCATAACTTTCAGAACAGCATGAAATTTGCACTCCAACACTCTCACTGCTAAATAACTCATTACCTGCTATCTGAGATTTGACCTCAGCATTGTTGGGTCAGAACAACTTAAGAATTGTTGGTTCAGAAGAGCTCAGATCTTAATCTGAGACTGGTGTTAAAAACTATATCTTGCACATGGTAATTATCGTTTCTTATTGCCTGAAGTTCCTGGCCATTTATGAAGCCAAAGGAAATTGGAGATTGCAAAGCCCATCATATTTTCCTCAGGTTAGTGTCCTGCCCTCTAAAAGAACATAGATTCAGTTGACTGACCCTTTAGACACTTCTTTTCTAAGGAAAAAAAGATCGGTTTCACTGATCAAGTTATCATTTGATTAATTTGTTACCCTATTTGAATCAGTTCTATACTAAGTTTGAGTGCAGAGATTTCAGAATAATTTAAATGTTAATACATTTTGAGAATCAGGCTCAATATTTTGAAATAATTTTCAACTGTTTATTTTTAAGAAAAAACATTATAAAGAGGGCAATTACAACTGAATGATTTATTATTTTGCAAAATGATGTCATAAGGAGTAAGGCTCTTTAGAATTCTAAAAACTCAATTTCAAAAGATAATTCTTTGAGATTAAGGAAAGAAGCAGAACAGCACCATAAAGTCAGATATACTATTGTATCAATTAACTTCACAAAAATTGGGCATTATATAGCCAATAATAATTTGTGATACAAGACAGAATTAAGTATACTAATTTGCTAATTTCTCCTGTTTACATCAAAATCTCCTTTGGAAGCAAAAAGACAATTGCAACAAGACATTCTAGAGTTTTTTGCATGGACAAACTAGGCTGCCAATTTATTGCCCCTGATAATCTACTGTCTAAGCATGAGCTTATTTTGTCTGCACAATCAAAGGTGTGTAAACTGTGCATGATTCAGCTCAGAGTGGAAAATGGTTAGAAATTTTTGGCCATCAGAATTGAGATTTAAGTGTTTGCAAAAGAGCTATAATAGACAACAACAGCAAAGTGTTTTGTACACACAGTAAGTTTTCTACAACCTTTTTTCCAAAAGTTTATTGATGACCAATTCCATACTCCCCACATAGATTCAGAAATTACTGCAGTCTCATTTTAAACTGTTATACTTTCCATATGTCCTCTACAAATTTTCAAAAGAGTTATTGTGAGGAAAGGAGATATTCTCACACAGAATGTTAATGACCCATTCCTAAAAGTATTAAGACAATAATGAGGTGGGTTATCTCATACAATAGTCATAATCAGCTTCTGCATCAATTATAATTGTTTCTAGGCTCAACATACTTCATCTTAAAAAAGATGTCATAGATAAGATTGATCAATTGAATCCTGAAAAGGCCCAGTTCACTCCATTAAAATTTAAAGGAAACAAGAAAGACTAGATTAGGTGCTGAAATCTGCATTGCATATGTATGAAATTTGGTTAAATTAATCCCATTCTTTATGTCTAATTTAGAGCATATTACTTGTTTTCAGCACTTCAATTATTTTTGTTCTAAATACAGACTTAAACTTAAAACTCAATGTGTTGATATGCATCTTCCAGAATCAGGGGTTTTCATTCTGCATTTCTGTAAAAAATTCTCATATTTTTTCCTTCATGTAGCTGAAATCAAGAAAATCGTTCAATCTTCATGTTATGTACTCTTGTGTAGTTTGAAAGAATTCAGTTTTGTTCTTTCGTTCCTTTCAAAGGCTTCCCCATTATACGCCTTTCATTAAGCTCCCAATATTTTTGGAAAGCTAATGAACATTTATTTAAATCGGGTCTGTTTGTTTGATCTGTTATGACTTGATATGGCCTGAAATTTATTTTCTTATAGATTGCAGAAAGGTTTGCATGGGAATAATATATTATCAGGTCTCCTTACTGTCCAGAGCATTAGTTAATTTTTTGTAAGGAAGCAAAAATGAATTATGAACAAGCAGTTTATTTCCAATTCTGAACAATCAAAAATTCTATCTCTCAAGAGAAAAAATTGTCTGGAATTTGAGTATGATCCTTATTAAGAATTTAAAGCATTGCAGATTTCATCTGTGGCTACAAACTCCCAGAATCCAAGTGTCTGACATTTGACTTCCTTTTACTTTATTGTAAGTTTTGCAGTTTCATATTATCCTTCCTTTTACAGAAATGAAGAAGAGGCTCTTCTCACAAATCAAAACAACCTTAACTATGCTAATTTCATGGAAACTAAGTAATTGGATTTATATCTTCAGGATATTGTCCTTCTCAAAAGCACTTCAATGAATTCTGTGAAATCTAAATTTTTCAGTAAACCTGTAAGACTTTTATGAACACAAAACATGATGATTGAAAATCATTTTAGCAAAGACTTTGAAAACAAGTGATTCTTATAAATTCTTAATTAATTCTTATTGATTCTTATTCTTATTGAATTCTTATTGATTCTTATTAATTCTTAAGATTAATTCTCTGATGTCTGGTAATGGCTTGTTTTCTGGAAATATAAGTAGTAACTAAAAAAAAAAAAAAAAAGGAAAGAATGAAGTACTGTCAATCTTGAGAAATTTCTTAGATAAACCCCATTTTCATTTCACAAATGAGAAAATGTTCCTGAAAACAAAAATAAACTCATCCCCATAAACACAGAATTTCCAGGAAAAAAAAAAAAAAAAAAGTAGAACTTACAAAGGTAGGGTCCAGATGCTACTAAATCAATGGTGAGAGATATGAAAATAACCCCTTTAAAAACTCTTTAAGATATTGTTAGAGAATTAATCACATTTAGAATCCTTTTAGTAATTCATTTAGTAATTCATTTAGCCAAGAGACTAGATATCTTGAAAATCAATGCTATTAAAAACTTTTTTATAATAGTCAGAAATTTATTTCAGTTTGGGACATTTATTTATTTTCATTATGTTCTTAGGGTGATTTTAAAATATTTTGCCATTCCATTTTCTTTGTTTTTGTCTTCTGACACTTCTGATTTTCTGATTTCTCTATTCACAAGAACAGCATCTGGAGCCCAAGCAAAGCTACGGAGAAGAATATAAAATGATATTGTATTTTATTTATAATGTATTATTTTTGCAAATCCTTTTAAATTACTTTCCAGTGAGAAGTAGAAAGATGTCTCATAAACTGAGTTGCACAAATTTGTAGATTAGCAACAGATGAAGAAAAAAAGAATTAATAGCTGAAGCGAGAAAGGGACAGTAAAGGTGAAAAAATGCTGAGACTAGAATTCCATAGCGAATAGGGAAATGTGAAGGTGAAACAAAACTAAAGAAAGACAAACAAATAGGAAAGGAGGGAAAGAAAATGGAACTCTGAGGAAAATAATATAGCAATTATAAGTTGGAACCTCTTGGAAAGTGTAGAACGATGAGTGAAAAGACGTGGTACAGTAGGGTGAATGAAGAGAAAAAAACAACAACAACAACAAAAAATTGAAGGATTTTTACAGAATAAATAACATGGAAGAATGTAGAGATGCACGAAGGAGAAGTAGCTCAGTAGTGACTCATCACTCAAGTAATTCAGTAACTCAATAGTTGAATAGGTGTTCTAATGCAAGCAATAATCAAGGTTTTGTGAAGGATAACAAACTGATAGTTAAAGGGGAAACAAAGTTTATTTAAAGGCAAGAGCAAGCATTTGAGATCAGTTCAAATATAATCAGAAAAAGAATGATGGAAATAGAAGTGATGATAAAATATAATACAATGTGACATGATATGATATTGTATATTAGATCAAGAGAAAAATTTGCAATATGTTGCTATTGCTAGACAGACAGGCTTTGAAAGGACGTTAAAAAAAAGAATCTCAGGCACTAAATCTTGGACTTGATGCAGTGTTTCAGACTTCACTTTGGAAGAAATTAAAGTCCTTTGCACTTTTAATTTCAAGGTAGTGACAACTAAGCTTCTTAAGAGTTACAGTGGTGTTGAAGTTATGTCATTAAGAAAACTTTAATCAGGAACTACTAAGTTTCCCTTTTGAAATATTATTTTCGAAGATTTTGGGGGAAGCACGAATGTCCAGGCTACATCACTTACTAAAGTGATGAAGGGATAAAGAGGGCAGGCAATATTAGCATAATCATGTAAATGGGTAGTGAAGGATACGTTACAGTCCCTGTACAGCTCAATGACAAATTCAGGTGGAATACAGGCATTTAGAAAATTCCAAGATGGAAATTTGAGATTTCAGGATAAATTAATAAATAAATAAATAATATAAATGAATTGTCTGTCATCAAGAAAAATAAGATGATATGGAATTATTGTGTCTTTCCATTATTTTTTTTACACCAAGCAAAGAACTCTCATGTAAAAGCCTAGGTCTTGTGTTTTGTTGTTGTTGCCCCTGAAGGTGTTTGGAGTTCTGCTTTATAGAGAGAAATAAAAGAATTCAGAGAAGGCAGTACAATAGATGAAAAAATACTTTGCCACAATATCTCTGAAAAAATCACTGAGTTTGGTGACAGATTTTGGTGACACAAAAGTTGCTTATATCATACAGAAGCCACAATGATGCCCACTTTGATTTCATTCAGACACAACGTAGTGATTGGAAGAGACACCATAAACCAAGAGGAGCTGTTTCCAGATGGCTGCCATATGAAAAGAAGAAGGGAAGGAGGGAAGGAGGGAAAGAAGGAAGGAAGGAAGGAAGGAAGGAAGAAAGGAAGGAAGGAAGGAAGGAAATATAAATAAATAAATGTAAAAAATAAAATACTATTCCAGATGGAATTCCATTTTTTTTAAGTTCTTTAATTACTTTTTTTTTCTAATACCATTATTCTGTTAAATGTTGTTATGCAGATGCTTAACTGTATTTCTTCATTCAGACAAAGGTAAATTTGTTTCTCCTAGTTCAGCTCTTCATTTTCCCTCCATTGTAGCCAGAAAGGTTTGTTCTGGTTTTGATTTTTTTTTTTTTCATTCTTATTAGGTCTTTCTATGTACCTTAATAGGTTTACTTGGGTTATTCAATGTCCCATTAAAAATAAAATAAAATAAAATAAAATAAAATAAAGTAAAAATCTATTAAAAGGTGTCTGTGAACTTTTAATATTGCTATTAAAAGAAAGGAAAAATTTGGAAGCATCCGTAAGAGAATATTCAAGAGTTTTGGGGCAACTATAAGCCCAAGAAATACTATGAATAAGTAATTCATAATAGATGGATATATAGTTTTCCAGTGTAATACTTCTTCTAAATTTAGATAAAAATAACATGATGGAAATCCTTAGTAAGATACAAGATGGTTTATTTTGTTCTTGATGTCATTTTGAACTTCACATTTCCAGTGGCATTGTAGCATTTTATTTTCTGCGTGTCTCAAGAGATATATTCAGTGTTTTGAAATGATTGTGAATAATCCATTTATTTGTAAGTATTTATTTGTCTGTATATAACTTCTTTTTTCAGACCACTTAATGAAAACTATACTTTACAGTTCATTTCTCTAGCAGTCTGGGAATAAATTACAATGTCATTAAAGCTAGAGTGGCAGAATGCACAATTAATGACTTGCAAAAGTATGCTAGTAAAGCTATTCTGGAAGGATTGTGAAATTAATAAAGTTGTAATGTGGTTAGAGCTGGAATTTGTATTCTGAGAGAAAATCTGTATCAATCTTAGTCATTTTGCTGTGTTAATATAATATTTCAGGTTGGCTTTAAGAGTGACACCAAACTTTCTACATAGAAGGATTTCTTATCACAGGAATGAAGCCAAATCTGGAGTTAAGAACGGCAGCTCTGTAACCACTCAAAAAAATTTCACAGCTATTCATGTAGTAGGCTGTATCAGCAGTCACTTCATATTAGCATCTTCACATTGTTTACAGACTGCAATGCACAACAAAATTTTACATCAGTGAAATAATTAGCAAAAGTAGTGAAAAATGCCTTTGTGTTTATTCAGCGTGTTATTGGAAATCATCTACTTGAGCCTGAAACACCAGCCTTCCTGCTAAGACCTCTCAAATTTTGTTTATAAAACAACACCAATTTTCTTTGGCAGATTGAACTAGTGTATAGAGCGCTCATAGAGGAAAAACTTTTCTGGGTAATGGCAGAATCAACATATAGTGTCTTTGTCTCTGTGCAGAGAAAGAGAAGAGTTAGTATTTAAACTGTTTTGTACCTGTTGGGTTCTAAAAGCAGTTTGAATGCCATTATAAGGATGGTTCAGGACCAATCTTCCCTTTCTAGTAAGGATAAATAAAAGTGAGTAAGGATAAATAAAAGTGAGAAAAAATTTGATGCAGTGCATGAAGATGATGGGGTGGAATAAACATGTAATATGTATTCTTATATAATAGGTTGATCTGTGGCAAATTACTTATACATAAAGTAAAATATATTTGAAAACCTAGATATGAAGATAGAGTGCAAGGAAATACAACTGAAGACAATAAAGGATTTCAGTTGGGATATGGGAAATGTGATAGAGAGAAAAAAAGAAAAAAGAAAAAAGAGAAAAGAAAAAAGAAAAAAGAAAAAGAAAAAAGAAAAAAGAAAAAAAATAACAAACATGCAGTAAATAGACCCTTTGTATTCAAAAATTAATAGGTGTGAAGAGTTGATATTTCTGAGAACAAACTGGGGGTAGGAAAAAGCAGACAACAAACTAAATACTGAATTTTCATTTGTGCTTGGCTCCAGAACCCAAGAAAAATAGAATATTTAAGACATGAAAAAAATCGTCATGACCTAGTGACAAAAATCGTCATGACCTAGTGACAAAAAAGATCTTAAGACGGTTCATGAGAAAAACACAGAGAGTTCACAGAGGTTCATGAGAAAAACACAGAAACTGCGGGAGGCCAATGGTAAGTGAGTTGTTGCTAGTGAAAATAGCTGAATTAAAAAATGAAGATCCATCTATGCATAAATTGGAAAGAATCTTCATAATAATTCTCATGGACTTTTTATTTATGTTGAGAGAAATGATGTTCACAAATATATGCAAATCTTTTTCACCTATATAATAAACCCAGAATTATTTTTGCTGGTTTGGGGATAATGCTTAGAATAATGAGGGTTTAGGAGAATTTCATGATTTTTATTGAATCTGTAAACCCTGAATCCATTAGTAAACTCACTTTAAAAAAAATCCCTTTAGTAAAATCCCTTTAGTAAAATCCCTTTAGTAAACTCACTGCAGAATGTCAACGGAGATGCAGATATTCTTGGAAAACTTACAGCCACTCAAAGGCCAGCTATAATTATGGGAGGACTGTAATAACAACAACAATGACAACAACAACAACAAAAACAAAAACAATAATAATAATAATAAATAGTTGAATCCATCCAATCCTGCTTTCCATCATTTTCTAAATTCCCTTCCAGACACCAATGCTATGTGGGACTTAAAATACTCAAGTATTATTTTATTACAATTCAACATCTTGGCCTGTACCTCATTCAAAAGTACCTGTGATACTGCCATTAGAAATGTTAAATAAATTTTACATGAAATCATTTTCTATAAAAAGATTTTTTTTTCTGTGATAATTGCACCTATATGATTGTTCATATTCACTTTATTCTATAGCAGTTTTAAAACTGTTGTAATAAATGTTGTTTTATTAATGATGTAATGAAAAGCTTGATATTGTAAAGCTTGATATTGAAATACTTTATGCATGTAAATATCAGAACTTACACTTTTTTACACCTCCTCCTCCCCAGTTTTCAGAAAATTTTTAACTGAACACTACTATTTAAACAAATTACTTCTGGCTTATTTTGTGGTGTTTTCCAAATGTGAGGGATGAAGAAATGATTTCTCCAAACTCTGACAAACTGTTAGTACCCGGAAGAATATATTTGATTTTGCTTTTTCGTGTTTAGAAATTGTGGTGAAAACCTGTATTTGCAAAACTGATAACTTATTATCATATACCTAGCTGATGTTTTAAGTGAGAAACGTCTTAAGTATTTCCTGAAAAGTTAATGTCACAAGGCTTCTTCCACGTTTAAAATAAGTAGTAAAAGGAAGTTACTTGCTGAAACAGGGTCTTTAAATGTAGATTTTATCACTCATAAAATAATTTCAACTATAAAATACTTATATATTTAAGACATACAATTCTTTTCAAATGCAAAGTACAGAAACAGAGGAATATTTTTTTTTTGGTTGAAATCAATAGGCATATTTTAAAACTTACTATATTTAACTCAGTTTAAATATGAAGCTTATTAAATCTAAGGGACTTTTAAAAAGTGTAATCATTCATAATTATGTAAAAATTGAATAGTCTGTATTTAAGTGTTGAGGGGAATGGTGACAGGAATATGTTGCCCCACTTATCTGTTCTTAGTTATTGCACAAAAACAAAAAATCAGGTCCCAGAAAACCCTCATTTTACAGGACAGAAATTGAAGTTTATGCTTGCTCAGAATACCTTTCTCTTATCTTTCTGTATTGTCTCAGTGGTAGAAATGATAAAAAAACAGACAGGTAATTTAAGAGCTGCCCTCTGTCATACATTTTCCTTGTTATCTGTGTCTTAAGTTCTTCAACTTTTGGTAGTGTCTCATACTCCCTTGTTCTCCTAATTGTCCTTTTCAAACCATACAGATCTTTACACTGATATTTATGATGTATTTGTGTGTATGTGTGCATCTATGTAAAATCTTGACCTACAAATACCTTTCTAGTGTAATTCAGTTTAGATTTAGCCATATTTCTACTCCAGGAATGACAATAATTTAACAATAACAGAAATAATAGATTATATAAAATAATAAAAAAAAGAGAAATTATAGAAAATAATAGAAATAATAATAACACCCTGACCCCAGGATGCACAGGGTTGTTTCTCCCCAGGTTCAGGACATCACATTTCCCTTTATTGAACTTTAAGATAATCCTCTCTGCCAATTCTCCAGCTTGTCCAGGTCCACCTGGATGGCACCAAAACCCTCTGGTGTACCAGCCATTCCTCCCAGTTTTATATCATCTGCAAACTTGCTGAGGGTTCACTCTACCGTATTGTCCTGGTCAGTAGTGAAAATGTTAGACAAAATTGGCCCCAGTGCTTACCTTGGGTAAATCACAAATAATGTCTCCAGTTGGAGTTTGTGTGATTGATCATAATCCTCTGGGACTGGCTATTTTGTCAGTTTTCATTTAACCTCAATGTCCATTTATCTAATACATGTTTTGTCAGTTTGCCTAGAATGATGTTGTGGCAAAAACCTTCCTAATATTGAAGTGACCAACTTCCACTGCTCTTTCCTCATCCACCAGCCTAGTCATCTAACTGTAAAAGGCAGTTAGGTTGTTTTAGCATGATTTCCTTTTGTTAAACCATTCTGATCACTCCTGATCACCTTCCTGTCAATAATAATACCCAATAATATTTGGTATTATGTAGACTGGCCTAGACCATAAAAGATTATTCTGAGTCTTATCAGTAAAGGTATATTTCAGATTACCTGCCAAATTCCCTTCTCCATACAGTCAGATTTGGAAGAAATGAAACAGTGATGTCCCTTGGAAAGAGTTTTTCTAGTGCCTATTGTTTTTTTTGGAAAGAGGGTAATGCCAAGCAAACATGAGACTTGTGCTTTTTTTTTTTTTTTTTCCTTTTGGATTTCTTGTCAACATTTGAATTGTTTCCAAACAGGTAGTCATATACGTTTGTGGAATATTAAGATTTTCTTGGTACTTCTATATAAATAAAGGTGTAAAATATCACAATTTGTACTGTACTGAGGCAAATAATATTTTTATAATATATATCTTTGAGTAAGGTAATTTTGCTATACTTTTTTCTTAACCCTTCCTCTCCTCTCCTCTCCTCTCCTCTCCTCTCCTCTCCTCTCCTCTCCTCTCCTCTCCTCTCCTCTCCTCTCCTCTCCTCTCCTCTCCTCTCCTCTCCTCTCCTCTCCTCTCCTCTCCTCTCCTCTCCTTTTTCCTTCTCCCCCGCCCCCTCCATCTCATCTTGCTCTCTTTCCCATGAAGAAACCAGCTGAGGGAATTGTGACTCAGTCCTTTTTAGAAATTCAATCTTTGCCTCTGCAAAAGGCCCCTATTGAGTTTTTGTTAAATCCCCTTAATTGTCTGGTTCCTTATGAAATCACTGCCTATGTTCCTGAGGATAAAGCATACATAAGTGAATTCTTTAATGCCATACTTTCTTGGTGAATAAGCTCTTTTCTCCTCCCGAATCTCAAGTGCAGGGGAGTTTCCTTCAAGTAAGAACTTTCTATTTTTTCTTACATGCACCTTCAAAGTGAAATTAACTGATTTTTAGCTGAATTCACAAAATGGTACCCATTCACCTCTTAAATTTCAACTGTGGAATCAAAATAAAGCAAAGCTAGGTACACTTTATTATTTCACTCATCTTCTCTCTACTATTATTACTCATAATTAATTTTTCTTCAAAAAGTGCTAATCTAGGATCTTGCTCTGAGCTGCTATACATTACTGTAATTCATAAGGAAAATATTTTAGATGAACAATATAAAAATAAATAAATAAAGACCAGTACGTTTGAAATGTGTGGGGGAATAGTAAGCACACCGGGCAGTCACACTGGTAGGCAATTGGTTTGAAATGTATTGACTTACTTGCTCTTTGCAAACCTGGCCTCAGGAATGATAGATATGAATGCTTTGGAATTCAACATATTTTCCTCTTTGTCTCCTTGCATAGCTGAGGCCAGCCTGAAGTTCTTTCTTATTCCCCTATTTGATAGACTACATCAGTCTTCCCTATACCACTCCATGACATCAACCAACAGTTCTAGGAGATGAGGTAAGAGCCTAACTTACATTTAGTAAGGTGATAGAGACCAGGAAACTTGGGAACTAAACAAGGAAAATGACAAACTTCATTTCTATGGTATGTGTGAAAAGAAACAGATTATGTATTGGGCAATCTGGGAAACATCAGGTATCTAGCATAATGTTACTATATCACACACAAATTCAGAATGTTAGCTGACGACATACAAACACTGTAGAGATACACATGGTGTCACAGTAGATTCTGAACAATGTTTATTTCACTGCAAATATCCAAGATGGTCCATGGTTCACTGATGTCCTATTTACAGCTTGGTTTCTTTTTCAGCTTGGTTTCTTTTTTTTTTCTTTTTTCTTTTTTTCCAAGCTACTTCTTCCATCAATAGCTACATATTTATGGTGTGTACAAGTGCACTGTACAATATACAAAGTTGGGTGCAAAGACATGTTACATTTTAAAAGAAACTAAGCTGACCTGAATGATCTTCAGGTCAGCGAGTCCAGAGAAGGGCGACAAAGCTGGTGAGGGGTCTGGAGAACAAGTCTTACGAGGAGCGGCTGAGGGAGCTGGGCTTGTTCAGCCTGGAGAAGAGGAGGCTCAGGGGCGACCTTATCGCTCTCTACAGTTACCTTAAAGGAGGCTGTAGAGAGGTGGGGGTTGGTCTGTTCTCCCACGTGCCTGGTGACAGGACGAGGGGGAATGGGCGAAAGTTGCGACAGGGGAGTTTTAGGTTGGATGTTAGGAAGTACTTCTTTACCGAAAGGGTTATTAAGCATTGGAACGGGCTGCCCAGGGAGGTGGTGGAGTCACCATCCCTGGAGGTCTTTAAAAGACGTTTAGATGTAGAGCTTAGCGATATGGTTTAGTGGAGTACTTAGTGTTAGGTTGGAGGTTGGACTCGATGATCTTGAGGTCTCTTCCAACCTAGAAATCTGTGTCTGTGTCTGTGTATCTTAAGTGACTGGCATCTCTCCAGGTCCCTCTTATGTGCGTATGGGCACTGAGAGAACTGATTGTTTCTCACAGAGTTATGCTTGTACTATGAAAAGGACACAACACAGGAGTTTAATATTATATCAGATTTGAGGATAAATTGCTCACCTTTGGGACTTATTAATTATCAAAGCATTTAGCAACTGTGGTTGGCAAGTGGAAGCAACATGAAGAATGAAAACAAAATGTTTGAAATGTATACTAAAGATAAGTCTCTGTCACTAAATTTTTGCAAGTACTCAATAACTTAGTACAGATTTTTTCATTTACTTGGCTGTTTGAGGTTACTTTTTTTTTTTTTTAAACAAGTAAAAGTGCTTAACCTTACTTAGTAACAATTATTAACTTCATAATGCAGCTGGAATCCCCTGTACAAATACGATTCATTTCATTCACAGCCTTCATAAAATAGAAGAGTCCTCACTGAAGTTTAGATGTTGTGGTAAAATCTATCCATTATCCCCAAGTGATGAACAATATTGGAATCTGTCAGAATGTAATCCTTAAAAAAAAAAAAAAAGAACGAAAGAAAAAAAAAGTTCTTTGTTGATGCCAAGATATTGTTTACTAAAGCAAAGAAAATTTTGATCTGACTAAACAAAGTCAGTTCTCTATTTCTCTTTAACTCACACATAGACATGCCACAAACACACTTCCTTTAGAAAATTCACTTGCTACTCTGCTCATACCATGAATAATCACCACTTATCTGAAATTTGTTCAGCAGTGCAGTTATGCACTTTAGCTTACATGATACAGAATAATTAGAAGGAGAAGGGAAGAAACATTCTCAAAAGGGCAGTGGAGAGATAAGGGTTTTGTGCTTTAAGAGTCCATGCCACAACTGTACATCATATTGCGTCTGCAACTTCTCTTCCTTTGTATGAGCTTCGGATATGATTTGTTTTTGTTATTTAATCGCCTATCACAAATATCCAGCTATTTAGGAAAACATGCTTCCAGTGGTGACTGTGGACCTGTTTTATGAGATACTTCCATTCAGCTTCCCCTCTGGGACAGAAACACATATCTGGGCAGCAAACATCAACGAAGTGGTTGAGTGCCTCCTTCGGCAGCTGCTCACAGCCTAGCATGAGGACCTAAAAAGCTGGTGTTACCTTACATGGCCTGGAAGAAGAAGGAGAAATGCGTTCTCAGAAACAGGGTGTGGATCCCCGTCTCCACACAGCTGTCTGGGTTGACAGCAGCATCCTTCTTCCTCTATGATCCTCCCCTTCTTCTGACACAGCATCATTTTTGATGAGGCTGCTTGTGTGGAGTGTGAAGGCTGGACTGTGTTATCAAAGGTATCACAGTTGCTCTGTGCTCGTTTCTTTAAACATACGGAGACGTCAAAATTAGAACTCAGTTCCTATTAGCTCTGCTGCATGAGCAGCATGGAAGAATCTTAAATTTGGGCCTTCAGCCCCCATCAAAAATAATTCAGTACAAAGGGATGACCAAGCCTCATGTATATACGCTAATAAGTACTGAAGAAAACTTTAAACAAAAATTGAAAGGTAAAAAAAAGAAAATTCAACAAGCCAAGTAAGTCCAAATAATTTATATGGCCCTACAGAGTAAATGACATCTACCTTTTCAGCAGGTGACACCAACATATAGAGAAGAAAATGACGTGTTATAGAGAAATAGGGATATGATGTAGGTTAAAAAGCTTGGAACTGCTGCAAGAAATTCAAGTTGTACTCAACCATTTCCACCATTTAGCAATATGATCAGGTAGATTCTGAGAGACCATTTCTCAAGCACAAAACAGAAAGACCTGTAGAATTTGATATAGGTAATACAATGCAGTTTAGTTTACAACACTGTTGGATCTGTGTTTCAATTTTTATCTTCCATTGTCATGAAACCAATGTTACAAGAAGTTTACCCAAATTTTAATAAGCTAATGTATGTTTGGAAAGTCTAGAGAGAAAACAGTGGGAAAAATATTTAAACATAATTTCAAATTACCTAAAAGGAAAAGTATTTCAGAAATGCAATTAAAGAATAGAGTCATGAGAGAAGATGCCTTGGCCCTTCTTTCTGGGAAGGACACTGAAAAGGTATAGAAAACATAGGAAAAGTTAATATTCATGATGAAGAGAGGAGAGAAAACTAAGTTTCCTTAAACTATTACTCTGCTCCTGAAACACTATTTCAGGGTATCTTCCAGCTCAGATTTTTTTCTATTTTTTATATGCATTTACATATTTTCGCTAAATACAAATCCCTTTCCCTCTACAAACATTTATTCTCTTTAAAGTTGCGTGTTTGTCTATTTCTGCTTTCTAATGTGAGACTACATTTTCTTCTGCTTTCTAATGTGGTATTCAATTGTGCAACTTAGAAGAGATCCCACTGTAACAAGCATCTAGGGTATATAACCATATGCTTGCATGATATCTTGCCTGAGATCCAAATACAGTAGTTGTATCTTAGGTGGAACTTTCTTACAGAAATTGTGACTGTGCTCCAAAAAAGACATCTGAAAGAAAGGGCAAAATACCAGGGAAAGCTAGCTGAAAAAAGTCCTAAAAAGCTTTAACTTTAGATAATATTTAATGTCAAATTTTCTTCAGAATTATTCATAAAGTCCTACTTTAGACAAAATGTTGCCTGACTCTGTACTTCTTTTAGTTTTTGGTTTAGACTAGAAGTTATTGAAAGAGCAAAATTGTGTTAGCTCGAGCTTTTAGGTGTCCTGATCTAGAAATATTTTGCTTTTAAAAATTAGCCAAGAAACATCCAGCACGCACAAAAAAATCTCCCCAGATTGAACTTGTCATCATATCGGAAGGTGTAGTTGTTAAAAACATCAACTCTCTCTTTATCACCTTAATTCACAAAGGTCTTCTTTTCTTCTATTTAGTAAGAATTCAAATACTGCATATGTGCTTACTGTCCCATAAATAACTTCTTCTTAGCTTTCTGATCATACCCTACCAATTCTATATTTTGTCAGCAAAAGTCCTGATTTTAAAAATAATCCTTCAGCCATCTGCTTTCCCATATGTGCTACACATCACTGAATCTTAGTTTCCCTGCAGATTTTATAGACAATACCACAAACTTTGAACGTGTTTTTGCCCATAATTAGCATTTTACTACCACGTTAAATTGATCACAGGTAAACTGTTTCATTTTGATGAGTTATTTTGATTATAATCAGATTTCTTGCTGGGAAATGATTTTGTAGGCAATAAATTCAGGTTATAAAGAGTTTCCTTCCCTTTTTTTTTTTATAGCAAATACATTATTTTAAAGGTCACCCTTGTCAGTGTACTAAAACAGATCTCAGGCTAGCAAATATAAAACATCCTTTGGAGCATCTATCAATGTTTACACTAGGTTAGAGAATGTTATCTTAGCTGTTTCATCAGTTTCAAGTAATGATGATGTCATGGGTCAGCTATTATGGGCTGGGCGTATCAGGAGGGGAAAGTAATGTCTAAGAACACTTCACTTGTGATCAAGTTTTTACAATGAATGGCAGTGTAAGGTTTCCCCTTTGCTTTTCAGGCATCAGAAAAATGTTAATTTTCAGATAATGTTGCTTTCATCCTTTCTCACTGGAAAAAAACATAGTGAACTACATTCAGCCATCACTTATACACATTAAATATTGGTTTGAGGTAAAGGTGCACAGGGAAAGCTGGGCACACAAAATATTTTCCCATGTGCTCCATACAATTAGTGCCTTTTTTTTTTCTTTTTTTTTCTCTCTTTTTTTTTCTCTTATTTTGAAAATGTTCAGTCTCTCCAAACTGAAACTTAAACACTCAAAAAAAAAAAAAAAAGGCCAGAATAAAGCTATCTCTTCTTATCTTGAGGAAAAAAAAAAAAAAAAGTTTTTTAAGTCTCTGAAATAGAGTTTAACTTGTACAGTACAGTATCTAACTCACTCATAGCATAATTGAGAACTCGTCAACAACTTGCTTCAATAATAGTATATAATATATTATCAATAATAAAATTTATAATATACATCTTAAAAAGAAATGAGGTTGTATTTCTCTTTGGTGTCAATAGTATATATGGAGTGGGATAGGAACAATATTGAAATGGGAAACCTTATATAAGATCTAAAGCAGTGTTATTGACGTTCAATCCATCCCTTCATAAAGGAATATTATCTCTATCTGTCATTTCAGCTTGAATCTTGGACATGAGGTGTAACTCTTTTTGCACCCCATGAAAGTTCAAGTTGTGATGTTTTGTTCCCCCTTCAGCTGTACTTGGCTGCCCACCATAACGAACCACAGCAAAATAACGTATTTTTGCCACAACGTGTTTGTATCACAATTACAGAATGCACTGAAGATAATAAATCAAAATTTCTCATCATATATCTTTTTTTAACAACTGCGTGCTACATGGGATGAGCTAAGACAATATCTCATGAACACAAGAAACACATTTGTCTATGAGGAGACCTGATAAATCAGGAGATTTATCTAAGAGAATTTCTTCTCATGTGTTCCTCAGTTGCTTTGGGATTTATTTTCAGTTTGGGAATGGTTACTTTCTTTGTCACTTCAAATACTTGGTAGAGTTTTATAATAGATGAAACTTTAAAGCCAAATATGAGTACATAAAAAATATTAATTAGCTGTAATCTGTTATGTGACTTTTTATTTATTTTTTTCGCTCGATTATTTGTTTGTTTTTGTGGCAATAGGTCAGGTACTATGCTTTACAGCACTTGCCCAATGCTGTATGTCCAGCATTATGAATAACAAAGTATGTGCATTACCTAGAATGTGCATTACCTTTGCGATCTGACCCATATTTCTATAGCCCCTGGCATCATAAAGTAAAAAGATAATTCTTTAAAGTACAGGGCTCTTACCCTATAGATCAATCAATTTCTGTATTATATTTTGGAAAACAAAACAAAACAAACGAAAAACTACCACCACAACAATAAAACAGTTTGTCATCTGTTTATACAATGTGGAAATGCATTTTAATTGCCTCACATAAATTTAGGACAGAACACTTTGTTGTCAATTTCTTCTTCTTCCTTTTTACTTTTTTTTTCTTTAGCTTGTTAACAGCAGTGTTTGAGAGTACATGCAAGAGTATTTTCATTAAGAAATCTCTTAGCCTACAGTATATTGGGCTGTCTGGCTCCTCTCCAGTAAATAGAAAGAGGAAAAGGCTTGTCAGTGCTTGAAAGGTCCAGTCTATTGATTATTTTTATTTAATCCAGGGTAGTGCTGCTTTAATAGTACTATATGATAGGTTTGACTTCTTTATAACTTTCTTGTAAAGCAAACTGGAAGGTTAAAAATCTTGATAATCCCGCTGTGGCTCACAGGCTGTGGGAGATAATGATTTTTTTTTTTTTTTTGGGGTGTGTGTGTGTGTGTGTGTTTGTTTGTTTGTTTTCTTTTCCCATTTTTCTCAGATTCATGCCATTAAGATAGTAATGGAAATTGAAAGTGGGGAATTAGTCACAGTCTTAGAAGACATAGGACAAGGATTGGTGACCTGAGGCTAAGGAAGGAAATGTTTAGGCTAGATGTGAAGAAAAGATTTTGAACTGTACAGGGCAAATGGCTAAACTCCTGAGGAAGCCTGTGAAAGCTACAGCAGTGCAGCTATCAGAGGTCATCTAGGACACTAGGGGGTAGCAGGAGGTTGGACATATGGAAAACACAGTTTCTCATAACTTGATCTGCTGTTTCCACAACAATGTCACATGGCTTTTTGACTCATATGCAGGCTGACAAGCAGAGTTGTCTATTTTTTTGCAGGACTGGCTGCCACATAATAAGCTTGCGTCTCACTCAAAGCTGGCTTTGGATACAGTTTATAAAAGAGAATTTCTTCACATTAATCTTTTTCCTGTGCTGAACCTTGCATTTCATTTAAAAACACAAATTAGCCACCGTAATTCATATATGAGATGAATACATACAGATATTTTTCTTTGTGTGAAACTAGATTTGATGATGTCAAACTGTTCTGAGTGATAATGAAGCTATAAGTGCTGACTCACTTTCTGACTCAAGCCTGTCTGTGGGGCTGCAATGATAAGTGCTGAATACTTAAGATATCCAGCTGGGAGCTCTAGACTGGGCTAGTTTTTGAAGGCTGCATAAATGATCAGAAAAAAGATTGCTCAAGAGGGCGAATCAGAGCAAGAACCTAATGTGGGCACCTTGAGTACTTCATTTTAAAGCTGTTAATGTTGATTTTGGTGTGTGCTATCAACAAAACAAGAGCTGGAAATTATCCTTATGATAGCAGTTTCCATAAGCTCTATGACTTTTTAACACTTTGAAATTTATATTTTGTTCTGTGAAGGTAAAGTTTTCATGAACATAATTTTGAAAACGGTATTTAAAAAAAGAAGTCAGCCTTGGACTTGTCTATTCTTATAAGATTATTCCAGTGTAGAAGACTGTTCTTCCAGTGTTTTCTAAAAATATTCAGAAGCTGTATTAATCTAGTCCACTCTGTTTTTTTTTTTTTTTTCTCCAGTTAGATTTCTTTAAAAAGAATGCATTAACTACTTTGCAATTGACTTTGTCCAAAACCAAAAGCTTTATACATATATATATATATATTTAAAAAGTTTAGTTTAAGGTTGTTTGTAATATTTTACTAATCATTGACTAACTAGCTGTTTATGAACTTTGCTCCAGAATAAGTGCTGAAAGCTGGAATTATGTTGTAGATACTGTATAGTTTTAACTTGCATTCCTCATATTTTCTTGACTTTGAAGCACACCTGCTACAAATTCCATTTCTGGAATGAAATATTTCAATAATTCAGCATCTTTGCAGCAGATTTTGTTGCTCATCTGCCATATGGAGAAATGTTAAATAAAGAGGTTAAAGCAGAAACATTTGTATAATTTTTATATATTTCATAACTGAAACAACTCTCATACTTCAAGGTTGATGTATTAAACATCTAGTACTATGTCTGCTGTAGAAACACTCTTAACCAAGGCAACTTGAGAAGGGAGAACAGGTTTAGTATGTGTTGAATTTTAATTGGTATGTTATTATTTCTTGATTTTTATAGTTCTACCTATTTATAGAAGCATCTGGTTTCATGCCACAGGAATATTTCATGACAAACTACTTCAGGACAGTGTTTCAGTATGATGCCCAATAATTTTCTTTGCAATATATAAGAAGAGAACAAATATACCAGAACACTGGTAAAATACGGCATTTAAATAAAAGCAATGAACTAAGACCAACAATTTGTACACTGAATTCATTAGAAGGTTGAAGTTCAGCATCAAGACATACGCTGACCTACAAAATTTGGTTGTTTCTCTAGGCAGCATATCTCCAATTCTCTCTTCAAATGTCATGAGAAATAAAAAGTTTCAGGGAACAAATTAAGGCCATAAATGTGTCCACTAGTTGAATTCAAAGGGTAAGTACAAGCTAGTCAACTGAACATTATTGAATTGTGTGGACAAGATGAAGGGTGATAAAAGAGTACAATTTGAGCATGCTCTTGGAAACTAAGGAAGGTTGTGAAGAAGAAGGAACTCCTCAGTTTCAGTCTATTATGCAGATTTTAACCTAAGCAATAAGACTCTTTGAGTTATATGATCTCTTATGAGACCAGAGGGCTTGAAATACATGAAATGGTTTTTCCATTGGGCTAACTGATGTCTACATCTCTCATATAAAGACACATAACTGACAGAACTCTGTAGTGTTCCTCGAACTAATGAGTAAAGAGACTATGACAATATAAAGCATATTAGCTTACCTGTACAGTTCAGTTATTTATTTTTCAAAATATGTAAATTACTTGACTTTTTAGATTTAATGTAACACCTAACTCTCAAAAGTTGATTTTTTTTAACAATTTTTTTTTAGAAAGGATATAAAGCTCAGTCATCCAAATAGCTGTGTTTTAATAAAATATTTAGGTGTTAAATACAAGACTATAAGACTATAGGAAGAACAAAATATTCTATGAAGGAAACAGACACACTTGTTGAGAGAGTAAGTCTTGATTTGCTTATTAAATGTGACTTTGGCAAAGTTTATTTTTGTATTATTTTTAGGTGGCCCAAGATAAAATTTATTTATACATTTTTGACACAGAATTTGGAACAAATGTGTCCAAAATCATAACATATACAAATAATTTACTGACTAGAAGTGTGGCAATCCTTCATTGTCTACTAGATTTTTTCCACCTAATGAAAAAGAACAATTGGAAAAAAAATAATATTTAGTTCCCATTGAGACTAATTTATACACTTAAATTTTGAATGTAGCAAGAACAAAGGTTACATTCACCATGATGAAATAATACTCATCACATTTAGCAGATGATTTCATGTCTTTGGAAATTTTGTGGGGTCAACTTTTTCATTAGACTGTTTTCTCTTTTGGAGCACTGGACATTTGATTGTGGGATGACATAAGAATTCAGTATAAGTGAGGCACTGAAAGAGTTAATATTCATCACATGAAAGAGGAAGAGGAAGACAAGTTTCTAAATTAATTAAACATCTGTTGTTTTTTTCAGGTAATCTTCTGGGACAAGTTAAGAGAAAGTCCTATATATGAGAAGAATTTTGAATGTCTTTTTTTTCTTCTCTTCAGCTAGAGAGCTGACATAAGAAAGACTGTTTTTATATGATTTTATGTCAATGTAAAATATAGCAAACCTAGATTAGCATTAACCCCTCCCAGATGAGGATTTGGTCTCTTCATGTTTTTGATATGAAAGTTAAATGAGTAGTGGAAAATCAATTTGTGATTTAATTTAATTTTATTTTTCTGGTCACTTCTGATGAAGTTCTCCACTTGTGTGTTGCTTTGTCAGTTTTCTGCTATTTTCTTTCATTTTTCCTGTTACTTCTGTGCCCTCTTCAGCCTTGGTTATCTACATTATTTATTGCCCAGGGAAGCTTGTCTTCCCTTCCTCCACAGCTCTACCTCACTGTTTGTATTCTCTCTACCCTTTCATACCTACTATTTTGGGTTCTTATTAGTGCAAACTTTCAGTGTGAAGTTTCTCGTAAGCATTTTCAAACCTCTTAAACTCACTGGAGGGGACTGTGATCAAAGTAAATGACAGAACATACAGAAAGATGTTTGATTATTTATTTTATTTTATTTTATTTTATTTTATTATTTTATTTTTTAATTTAGTTTAATTTAATTTAATTTTATTTTATTTTATTATTTTTACTCCCATGCCTTGTGTCTGTGTCCTCCACCACTCAACCTACTAGCTCTTTGACTGGTTTCATCTGAACCATCTGACTTCTTTCATAGCTAAAAGTAACGTGTAATGCTCTCCATCACTTAATACCATGCAAGACACTTCCATTAAAAATACATCAGTGGAAAGGAAAACACATAGAATTGATTTGCTTACAATGTAATGAGTTTCCCTTGGGCTGTATAGTATAATTCTGATGTAAATTTATCTTTGTTTTGCTTTCTTTGTCTCTAAAGGGAATATTATATCCTTTAAAGTATTTCTTGAAAACAATTAGGCAATAGTTACATAGGCAGGCAGGTCTTCAAAGCTAGTGAAGCCACTGAAAGTGGTCTAATATTGCAATAATTGTGTTTATGCTAGCATACAGTGAACAGTGAAATAAACCTATTCTCCATTTCTATTTTTCAACCCGTTTGCACAATTTTTCAGTTTCTTCAGTTTGATCTGGCCTCTGAAATATGATGGATATTTTATAAAATCCAGGAATATAATTATGTATTGTTTGTGAAAACCTCAATCCACCATAGCATTCCAGATTTGCCTAAAGTACTCAAAACAAACAATCCTCTCTGCTCTTAAATTTTGTCAAGAGATAATGATTGGAGGCATCAGTCTGATCTAGAAACACTTTTTCAGAGGATATAAGAGGAGGGTAAGAACTAATTTAGCCTTTTATCAATATCAAAATTTAGCAAGTGAAGAATGAGCTTCCTATTTGAGATCTTACCCTGGTCTAGTTTACAGGGACATGAATTTTATGTAATTTAATTTTGCGTGTTTCTATTCAGTCAGACAGGATAGTTATGAGGAACTATATTCAACCATGCAGTTAGGTAGGCTATTTAAAACTGGACTCAGATATTGGGTTGAAAGAGACACTGGAGAATCGGAAAACTCATGAAGTCAAAAATGGTTTGGAATTCTCAGAGGATCTTCCATTTCATGAACTTCCACATGCATTTAATTTCTACTGTGTGTGGTTTTTTTTATACATTACACAGCATAATGAAGCTCTGTAGTGCTATGGTACACAGAAAAGTGTAGCTTTGAAAAGCTCCCCAGTGTTCAGGACACAGTTGTCACTTTATACAATTGTCACCTGTTGAATGTGAGTTGCAGAAACAGGCCGCAACAGAAACTGGGAATCCAGAGAGTAGTGCAGAAGTAAAGCTGGAGCAGACTGAATAGGAAAATGTGTGAAAAAAGCTGACAGTGGATATTTTGATTAATAAGAGAAATCAGAATAATTAAAGATTATTTCATTGAGAAATATGTTCTAAATTAAGTCTTCATTAAAGTGAAGTGCTTGTTAGGACAGATTGAGACACAAATTTTCACCTGCAAAAATATAATTACTTTGTCAGGATTGCTTCTTAATTTTTATGTAGTTTTGTCTGATAGCATGACTGGTGAAGACTTGTGTATATTTAATGTATGTCTGGCATACGGGGTATTGGCTGGAAAGCTATATATTTTTTTTTTCTCTCATATTCATAAGAAATATAAAGCCTGTAAAGATGATTCCTTTATTGTCACAGTATTATAAAGTGAAAAAAATGTATTTTATAGAGAGCATTTGATATTTTCCTATTTAACATAAAAAATCAGTCTAATTTTGATTTTACTGGTAGTAGTGTACTTAAGATCTTAAATTTAAAAATGTAAAATGGAATCTAGACACTAAGACTGTATTTATAAAACAAGAATTTACCTCAAATATGCTTAATCAGACAAAAATCCCCTTGATTTTGAAACCAAGTAAAGTTTTATGCTTAATCAAATAATTCTTCCCTGGATAGCAGTCTGTGATTACCTGAAAGGGATCAGAAAAGTTGAGAAATATTTGATTTGCAGTTCCAGATCAACAGAAAAAAAATACATTTTTCACAAACCATGACATAGAACTAGATCCAAATTGAATAAGAATACATTGACTCAAAGATTCAAGTCTTGAAACTCAAGGCATGTGGCAGACTTGGCCATCCGTACACTGGGCCTTCAAGAGTATCAATAAAATTTTCAGTATGCCTATTGAAAACTTTTTCTTCAGTTGGGGAGTTATAATGAAACTATTGTGATGAGATTTTTTTGAGAGAAGAATCATTGGATAAGAAGCTGAAAGGCAAAGGTATCTATGACAACCTCTTAGACAGCAACAGAAATGGACTATGGGAACCATTTTAACATAATGATTCCATCTGTGGAACAGTAATTTTAATGGTGCTATTTCACATCACTGTTTTACAATGGAAACTAAATATAATTTTAAGAGCTACATTAGGACAGTTTTGAACAAAACCCTTTGGAACAGATTGTAATGATGATCTGAATACCCAGACCTGTAAGTATATATACATATTTGCACATATGCAGTTGGAATTTCTCTAGTTGTAAAATAAGAGTAACTGGAAAAGAAAACCATACTCTATTTCAGTTCTATAGGTCTTAGGGAAATAGATGTGTAATTATCTTTCCTGGTGTCCTGGAAATTAACTGATCAAATAAATAGCAATTTTGACTGTTCATTCTTCAGAAAGTATTCATGGACAGTAATGTATATCTTCATATATACGTTGTTCATGAGCTCGTGATTCTTTATGTTTAGTCTCTAAAGTTCAGCATGGACCTGATTTAGCAATATACTTAAGAATGAGTTGAATTCTAGAATATCCTGAGTTGGAAGAGACCCACAAGGATCATCAATTCCAGCTCCTGGGTCCACACATGACCACCCCAAAACCAGACCATGTGTTGTCCAAGCACTTCTTGAACTCCAGCAGCCTCGGTGCTGTGAACACTTCCCTGGGGAGGCTGTTCCAGTGCCCAACCTCCCTCTCAGTGAAGAACATTTTCCTAACACCCAGCCTGAACCTTCCTTGTTGCACCTCCATGCCATTCCTTGGGTCCTGTTGCTGTCACCAGAGTGCTTGCCCCTCTGCTCCCCTTGTGAGGAAGTTGTAGGCCTCTATGATGCCACCTTTCAGTCTTCTCTTCTCTGGGCTGAACAAACCAAGTTACTTCAGCTGTTCCTCATACATCTTCCCCTCTAGACCCTTCACCATCTTTGTAGCCCTCCTTTGTTTCATTCAAAGTTCCATTCAAACAGATGGCATTTAGAAGTATGTGTAAATGTTTACTACAACCAGATAGCATGTTCATAATTTTTTATTGCGTAAAAATGTGTGTGATATGATTCTGGAGGAGTAAAGGCTTAAAATTTTGTCCCTTATCCCCAAATACTTATAAACAAGTACATAGTAATTTAGAATTTATTTATTGTAAACATAGTAGTATTTTTTCTAGTTGATACTTTTTATGACATCAATAATATTCACATATAAATTCACATTGAAATATTCACATAGAAAATAACAATAAAGTTATTTAAGCTGAGCCAAACCATATGAACATAAAATTTTGAGCAAATTTAGCTAGAAATTTTCCACTTCCAGATTTGATTCTGAAGTCTATGTCAGTTTACTTGTTCTCCTACTAGTTGTATTTGTTCCCTAACAGTTAAATCAGCTACCTCACTTAATGTTCAATACTATATTTACCTCACAAAGACATAATTCACTAATTCAAATAGTAATAAAAAACCAGATACTAATTCAAATAACTATTTACAAACTGATTCAAATAACTATTTACAAACTTCTTTTCCTTCTCTCTCAGACATATATATAAACCTAATCCTCCCCAAACACATTTAATCAAGTAATTCACAGTTAGTAATTTAGAATTTCTTTTCTGTAGATTTCTTGTGTTGGTTTAAATTTATAAATATATATGAGTATGTATTTATATACATAAAATACTGCAAAACAGAAAAGAGGAAAGAAGTAAAGAAAAATATTAGACTTCTTTGAACTATGGTGTAGTTCAGGGCTGAAATTAAATGCTTAACAATTTTGGAACACAGCATTTAAGAATTTAATGTACATTAGCACTATAATCAGATCAAAGGAGTTCAACTGTCTCACACAGGCTGACAACGTACAGCCTGAGACAGTATTTCAAGAAACAACAGTGTTTTAGAGCTTTGCTTAGCACAAGAAAACCCATACTGATCAAGGTCTGTGAGTTTTCTGAAGTGTATTTTTTAAATAAAATTCCAGTCTGCTGAACAAGATATTCACTGACATATCTGGCTCAGGTTCAAGAAACCAGGAATGTTGAAGCTTGTTTTCCCTACCTGTAGAGAACCATATCATATCACTTTTTAGATGAGAGTGTCCTAACAAATTTGAGAAGCTAGTTCTGGTCCAAATTAAACACCCTAAAGACCCTCTGCTTGTCATCTGGACTGTAGTATATAAAAATCTAAAAAAAGGGATTGAGGAACTGATGGTGCTTTGGAGATCTAACAAAGAGTGATAAAATCCATGACCTGCCTTTTTTTCTGCATGGAATTTTAGATAGCAAGTCCAATCATGGAGTAATCCAAAGTATTGCTCCCAAAGTTTAATGGATCTGGCTCTTCATTAGAAATAACTGCACAGTGAAAGCCTGATTAAGACTTTTCTTTCTGTCATTTATACGATTATATATTTAGAACTCTATTAACAGCGACACTAATTCACTGGGAATTAAATAAACCCATTTCACACTTTGAATTTATGATTGGTGCCATAGATTGTAAGATTACTTGCAAGATTTTATAGAGCAGTCTGTCATTCAAACATTTATTGCTGGCAGTGCTGGCAGGGATTGGTAGAAAGTGTGTGAGAAGGTTAATCCCATATATTTATTAATAAATCAGAAAGTACTAATATCTTATGAGTCCTGTTTGCTTTCTCTAAACTCTTTAATTGTACAATCTCTGACAGAACAGCAGGGACTGTTCTTTGGAGAAAACATACTATGCAGAAAAAGAAAACATAGAGGAAGCAGCATTTAGAGGAACATATAGGAATAATAAGAGAATGCAGAAGGTAATGTGAGATGGTTTCTTGGCTTAGGCTTCATTTTGTTCTGATCATTGTATTATTTTCAGCTTTATCACATAACCCGCTAATAAACAATATTTATTCTGCTTGATCAAAACATTATTTCATGTATTGGCTTTTTAAATCTTAAATAATATTTCTAAATTTATATAGATATATATTTATATAAAAAATATTTAAAATCCTTTAAACATTTAAATTATAACTACTGTAGCTTAATTCTTCTTCAGCTTCCAGAACAACATGTTTTGGTATATATTCATCCAAAGCTGTCATCCAGAACCAATAACAAAATACTGATCCATAAACCTGTTTTGTAAAAGACCAAAACTTTTTTGCCTTAAGTTTTGGATTAGGACAATTCTAGTGGGAAAAGGACATGTCATGTTGCTTTAGAAAAGAAAATTAGAATGTATTTGAAGTTGCTCTTGGCTTCTAATGTCAAAAAGATCTGTAAGGGAGATGAATCAGTTGGAGAGTGCAGGGAAGGTGGTCACAAGTGTGGAGTAAATACAATTTATCATTTGGCTCCACAGTTCATCACTGCCCTGTCTGTCTGTGTTTCTCTTGTCTGGATCCTGCACAACCACAGTGCAAAGAATGTTTGGTCTTTGATGTAAATAGAAATAGGAACATATTTAATTTATCCACTGCAATGTCATAGTCTGTATAAATACCATGTAACCTAGTTTGATATTTCTTTCTTCCCTTCATCCAGTTCAGAGCTTCTCCTGATAGTAGATAATAGTATTTATAATCCACCATATATATATGCTTTATTTATTTATTTATTTAATCGGTTGTATTTCTACATATATTTTCAAAGTCCAGAAAATTCCTGACTTCTGTTCTAAAATGATTCAAGGAAAGGACCCTGAAGAGAGATAGGAAGAAATATATTATATATTGTTAGGAAATTAATTTTAAATAATCCCATTGTCAGTTAGTATAGGCAACAGATTTTCAAACCTATAGTTATGACTGAAAATTATATATGCACAAGTCTGTCTCATTCAGCTAAAGTGAATGCCATGTGAATTTTTGATTAAGTGATAAAGTTACTAGAATAGAAAAAATAGTGAGTTCTTTTTCTCATGGAAAAGAACTAAACAAAACTAATATAATATAATAAAACAAAACAAATAATTGAAATATTTAAACATCTCTTAATGCCATACATTTTAAAATATGAAGGCACAGTCTACCAGTCTGTTACAATCTGTTTGTGTTGTATCAGTCCATACAGTTAAGGTTCAAAAAAATTAGATAAATGTGAGGTAAGTAAAAAGAGTACAAGAAAAGCGTGGAGGTAAAAACAAAGCCAAAGAAATATTCTTACACTGTAAGAAAGTGTGATTTGAAACCTTTGTTCTTGATTGTAGTGAAAGATCTACCTTCCAACAATAAGTATAGAATTCCATTTTGCTAGCTTTTTTTTCCCACTTTCAGCAGGGAGTGGGAGGAAAATCTTTATTTAGCTACAATTAGCTTTCTCTCATAGGAAGCATTAAATATATTAATAAATATTTATTAAATTGTACTTTCAGAAAAACATAGAAGAAAACTGTCTCGAGGTACATGCTGAAAATCTTATTTTACCTGTAATCAGGAAAAAGAAATCGCTCCTCTTCCAGTTTTGTGTGCATGTGCTTTTAGTAATGAGCTGGCAGAACAGTGTACCAGAATTACTGTACAGACAAGTTACTGTTAGTCATAAACAGAAGTTTTACTCAGATATGTAATTATTAGCATGATTTTCTTTAATGACAGGTGAATTGTTAATAGGCCAACCAGAGTAGAAGTTCTTAGAAAAGTCCTTCAAAAAATTGTAGATGTTTTCTTTCATTACATTATAGTTATGCACTTGAGTTATATAGAAAATTTAGATAGCAAAAAGGGAAAACAGACCATAAACAGAACCTGCGTTTGATAGCTGAGGAAAGCTGTGTTTTAGTTTCCACTTTTAATTTTTATGGGTTAGTACGTTCACCAAGTGACAGTTTATTCATCTCAACAATGTAGATAATTAAGTTTATCAACATAAAGATTTTGGAAAGCCTCACATTAAAATGATCATGCCAAATCACTGATTATTATTCCCAATCCTTGTTTGTTTGTTTGTTTGTTTGTTTGTTTTGGGGGGGAGGGGAGGGGAACTGTTAGAAATGTGGGGAGGGGAAAAGACAAAGATGCAAAGCAACTGTGTCCAGAAGAATCCATTACAAAAATAATAAAATACCTTTGTGGGATAAAATCTGTGTGCTAAAAAAATCTCTTAGGAGAGCTTTGTCTGAGACTCTGGATTATCCTTTGTATCGCTTGAATGAATCAGAATTAGCTTGAGTATTATCAGCATGATCAAGACAAAGCCTGCGGTACAGTGGGCAGACTTAAAATAGAAGGGATTGTGGTATGGTGTAGGAAGATAATGCAGAAATGACACAAAGGCCCACAGGGGAAAAAAATAAAATTATGTAGGCTTAAAATAATCATAACATACCTTCTTAAAGAAGCAGCTGAATTGCAAACCTGAACAGATTTTGCTTATTAAAAGGAATGGTTCTGGTTTAATTTTGATGCTAGAACAAGGCTTTTCTGATAAGAAAATCATGGACAAACACTACCACAAACACTACTCTCCTACCTCTCCCCCCAAAAAACTGAGAACTGTTCTTCTGTATAAGTGCAAATTATTTTCAGGAATCTTGTCTATGCAAGCTTTTTTTCCTCAGTCTAATCTTTAAATAGTTTCTCCTAAATATAGTGTTTCCATCTATGTATTTGAAAGAGGTGTTAAAGCTTCATGGAAAATTTTAATATTTCTGTTGTACACACACACATATTTTCTCAGCTAACTGTAACACTGGTGAAAGCTACCAGATCAGCATCCTTGGACACTAAATGTCTTTATTTATTCACCTGATTGGTAAAACATGATCATTAGTGTAGTGTGCTTCTTTGCACAAACAGGCAGACTGACAAGCCAGACTCTTGTCCTGGAAGAGCTTATTTATAGAAAAGAAAAAGAAGGAGACCGTCCATTTCTGAAGACTAATCAACGCTTGTTTATAGACACACCTGAGATTCTGAAATAGATTACACACTTGTGAGACGTAATAGTGATTTGTCTAATATAGGCTATTTATTGTGTGAGGATTTTAAATGAGATAGAGTGACTTCTTCAGCAGCTGTAATTTTTTTGCATTTCTTCTCAACAGCTATAAACAAATAATTTAATCATTTCTCAAGCCCTGGTTCCTGAGCTGCGAGGTGTTCTTTCAAACAAACCATGTGTGCACTGCTGGAAGTACCATGATAACCTGTTGCCTAAAATGACTCAGCGTATTTCAAATTTCAGGTCAGTTGAGTAAGATGGAGGAATACAAGAAAGATAGAAACTCAGTATAAAAGAATATATCAGTTATGTGTTGGTAGGGAAAAGAGGACAGACAGAACATGAAGTAAGGCCTATCATCAGAAGTAATGTAGATCCTGGATTTTCCTGTAAGTGTGGGAACATATACACTACAAATTGAGACAATATAAGAACAGCATGTGACAGGAAGAGATAGGTACTGCTGGGACAAGTGGAGTGGGTAAAGAACAAAGAAATGAAACCTCATAGCAGTATGTTTGATTCTCCAGTCTGACAAAGACATTCTTGACATCTCAAAGAATGCTTATAAAGGTAGAGTGAGACAGTACTCCCACTCAGAAACATTTTGAAGAAGTCAGTTTTTCTTCTCTGTTAGCCATTCTCATCTTAGCAGAGACAGGCCTGTGTGAAGGGGGAACTTAACTGGTTAGATACAGGAGAAGGAAGAGATGGCCTATAAAATGATAATTATCCACTGATGCATTTACAGTATCTTTATCATAGTATATTCAACACCTTTTTAACATACAGAGTGGCTTGGGAAGGAAGTGATTATCCTACTGTACACAGCATCTGTGTACTGGACCACTAAGTCCACTTTTGGATCCCCTGTACAAGAAAGAAATTGACAAACTGAAGCAAACTCAACAATGAAGATAGAAGAGTCAATGAAGATGGTGGTAGCTATAGAACTTGCTCTGTGAGGAGAAGCTGAGGAACTTCAGGCTTTTTCAGCCTAGAGAAGAAATGGTTTTGGGGGAATATGGCACCTACATGGAATATATCAACAAGATAGAACCAAGCTTTTCATGAGTGTTATGTGGTCTGAGGATGAGGAAAAAATAAATAAAAAATGAATAAAGTGAAAAAAGAAAAGTTCGAACTCAACATGAGTAAACATATTTTTTATTGTAAGGACAGTTGAGCAGAGGAACAGGTTGCCCAAAGATGTTCTACAGTCTCCATCCTTGGAGGTTTTCAAGACCCAGCTAGGCAAAGCCCCAAGGAACTTGTTCTGGCCTCGTGGCTGACTGCTTTGAGCAGTAGGTTGGTCTAAAGACCTCACGAGGTCCGTTCCAACATGAGCTATTGTATGATCTTATGAGAGTCTGTCATTAGAGCTGAGCTTCAAGAAGACTCCTGACCTCTTTGTGGAATACTTAGACATATCACCAAGAAAGTCTATTATCCTTTGACATATAAATGTTTTTCAGGAATCAATTGTGACAACAAATGTGGGGACAAACAGGAGATTAGGAAATCTTCTGCTCTTCTTTAGAGTGGCATTATCTGAGCAACTCTCAAAATGTACACCTTCCTTAGAAATTATTCCAATAAATGAGTTTTCATTCTTTTCTCACTTGCTTCATTGCTTGCTTACTAGCTTGTTTCCTTTATTCCTGCAATTTTATTCTGGGAAATTATTATTTTATATCCTTCCTGGTTCTTTTTCTGAAAGTAATAGTTCTGGACTTTCACCAAACATGGCAATAATCATAGAATCATTGAATTACAGAGTGGTTTGGATTGGAAGGGGTGTTAAAGATCATTTAATTCCAACTCCCCTGCCATGGGCAGGGACACCTTCCACTAGACCAGGTTGCTCAAAGCCTCCTCCAACCTGGCCTTACACACTTCCAGGGATGGGGCAGCCACAACTTCTCTGGGCAACCTGTTCCAGTGCCTCACCAAGTAAAGAATTTCTTCATAACATCTAATCTAAATTTAACGTTTTTTAGTTAAAAATCATTACCCCTATACCTATCACTACACTCCCTGATAAAGTGTTCCTCTTTATTTTAATACAAGGAAGTGTTCCTTCCTTGATTCTTTTTTACAGCTCAGGGCCTATTGGATGTGAAAAATGACAAAAGAGTAGCTATAGATTTTTATTGGCTTTATTATTTTTTTTAAGGTAAGAAAGCAAAATAATGACTTTTTTTTTTTTTTTTTCTAATGATAGTAGTAATTACAGAGTCAGAGTATCTGCATTCCTAAACACTTGGGCAGACATATACTGTATGCAAGACTTTCATTTACACAAAGGAAGTAATTCTGCTCCAGTTTAAGACATCTCAGTGTACACGTCTAGAAGTTAATTATATAGGCTCCTGTTGCAATTAATGGAGAGCTACTCAATGCATTTAGGGAGCCTGGAGAGCTGTTTGGTTAACCAATACTAGACGTCTGTCTTGAAATAATCTGAATCACTTTTTAGGTGTTATTAACTGTATTACTTAGATCTTCCCAGATCATAAGTGGTCCTGAGATGCCTACTTTACATGTGAAAACCTGCAATGAATCTTACCCAAACTGACATTCTTCCAAAGACATTATACTAACAGGAAATAGAGTTCTTCCCTAGAACTTAAGGTTTCAGTAGAGGTTGTTTTTAAGTTAAATCTTTATTTTTATTCCTAAATTATTAGCCTGTTCCATAATGTTAAACTCTACTCACTAATATACAAGATGATGTATTTCTACAGATGCGACTAGTTATCATCCATAAGAATTCTGTGTTTTTATTTCACATATAACTATTTTCTTATATATAAAATACATGTACTTGTATGAAATTGTTTTCTTATGAAATTGTGTATATACTTGATCACTGCATTCTAAAGTCAAAAGATTTTGCATATGAACTTTAAAATTTTACACTTTAAATTCATTAAATCCTGTTTGAATAGAGTTCTCTGAACTAGTATAAACTACAGACTTGCAAGAAAGAAACAGTGTTAAATGTTAAGCAGTAATAGTATATGTATATAAGAAGTGTGGCTGTGGACAGCAGCTTCATGGAGGTAATTCAGCTTTTTGGTATTACTCACAATTAAGTGGGATGGTTTAAATCAGAAAACATGCAGCAATGTAAAACTGGGTTAAATGTACCATTACCTGGAGCACTTACAGCTGTCTGTGGCATTTCAAATGGAAAATGGAACCCAAGTAAGCCAAAACTACTGACTTAAAGATGATATTTAAGATAATGAATAGAAATGGATACAGTCCTATTATAATATAAATTGGATATGGGAGAAGAGAGGGTGAGTGACCCATCTTTTACTGATACCATAAACAAAGATGTTCATGACTTGAGTTCTGTGCAGTAATGTTCCCACCTTATGATAGATTTTAGAGTGATCTGTTGTCTAGCTTTAGACATTGCTATTCATAAACATAGAAAAGATACAAATTGTCTATCAAGGAGAGAAAATCATGCAGTGATGGGGAAGAGGACAAAGAGAATGAAGAATAATATTTATTATTCATATATAGCTTGCCATCTGAAAATATTAATTAGGGCCCCTTGCTTTTCTGAGGTAAAAAAAAGGTTTGGAGGATTTTTAAAATAATGAAGTAACTGAAGAAGGGTCAGTATTTTAACTTTCCTTTATGACTATAAAAATTTCTTTGCATTTATATTTCTCTGTTGAATTCTGTATGAGGTTTTTCTCAAAACCTTTAAGAATTATGTAACAACACCCCCCACCCACCTACTTTATTGACTTTGTTATTAAAAAGAAGTCCTTTGGAAAACAAACAAACAAACAAAAAAGTATGCTGATTAGATATTGCCCTTTCATTAGGTTCTAGGTATTTATTAGATTAATCAGTCATATCTGAGCATGTGCTTAGTAAACTTGAGTATTTACAGTTATATGCAATGATTAATTGCAAAACTATGCTTTGTTAACTGACGGATCTTACCTCCTCTAGGTTTTTCTTTAATCTTACATAGCTTAATCTTGAGAGATGTAGAAATGCATGTCCCTCTATCCTTGAAGTGTATGTTTACAATGTAATTAAATAAGTGCTCTTCTTTGAAACTGTAATCTCTGGTTAAAACAGTACTTACAAGGTCTTTACTCTAAAATTGCTAGATGGGACCCGTGAATATTAAGGGTTTATAAAGTTATCAAGCAATATGGATAGCTGTCTGCTATTACCTTGACAGATCCATAAATTACACTTTCTGATGTGACAGTCTGAAAATAGTTTAAATTAACTGGTATTAACCTTAAATGCTAAACTGGTAAAGATTTGAAGCATACATGTAAATAAAGAACTGCTGCCTATTTCCAGTTCATAAACTAGCTAGTGCGTATATCTGCAGATGAATTTTGTCCCTACTGCATCCCTTTGCATGAATTAACTGTTTGTTTGTTTGTTCCTAAGACAAGCTTTCTAGATAAATGAAAATTCTTCAGTGCCAGAAGTAAAACATTAATTTCCATGAAAGAAACAAATCTAGTCTACATATTATGGTTTATGTTATTTTTAGAGCTGACTAAAAGATTAAGATGCAAACCTGTACAGTATCTCATGCAATTAATAGAGAAATTGACATCAACAGGGAAAACAAGGTCCATTAATGAAGGTGGTTTTGAAGAATATGTAACCTGGAATCTATCTTAAATGCTAGCCTGATGATTCCTATTGTAAAAGGTAGTCATGAGCCATTTGTTCACTTGGAGGTCTGATATGCTGTAGGGGCAGCTATTTGTGCCACAGATGAAAAACAGGAAAAGTGCCCTTGACACACATGTATTCCATAAATTAAGTACAGAGGATAAACATTTCTACCTAGATACTTGTTGACTACAGTCTCTCTGTACACCAAATACTTTTCTTTTTTTCAGAAAAATAAAAATACACTTTTGCTACATTGTTCCTCATAAATAATAAAAATATAAGGTATATGAAATATAAAGAACTATAGTGTTCTAAAAATGAAAATATAGCCCCATAGAAAACTTGGTAAGGAAGTAAAGAGAGGGAAGGGTTGAATAGTGTGCAATAAATGAGACATAGGGCCTTATACCAAAAAGAGGTAATAAAACTGAATTAAAATGGCTTTTCTTTAGGTAAAATCTGTGTGTAGTGTGCACAGAGGAAGGTTTCAGCTGTTTGAATTAGAAATTGTATTGCACTATGTACGCACAAGGGAAGGAGAATAAGATGTTATAATCAGTCTTAATTATTGCATTTTCTAATTCTGGGTTGCCTGAAATATTGTGTTCTTTGTCACACAGACTTGCTTATGTTGTAGCTCCAAAGCAATCTATAGCTGTCAATTATATCTTTTACTTACTGTTACAAATACAAGAACCTAACCTTCCTTCAATATATACAACAAATACAAGAACCTTTTCCTGATGCAGCTGGTTAGTGAGCCTAGAGGGGAGGTGCATCGCTAGACCTTCTGTTCACAAACAGAGAAGGACTGGTGGGAGATGTGGTGGTCGGGAGCTGTCTTGGGCAGAGTGACCATGAAATGGTAGAGTTCTCTATTCTTGGCGAAGTCAGGAAGGGGACCAGTAAAACCGCTGTCTTGGATTTCCTGAGGGCTGTCTTTGAGCTGTTCAGGACACTGGTTGGCAGAGTCCTTTGGGAGGTGGTTCTGAAGGGCAGAGGAGTCCAGGAAGGCTGCGCACTCTTCAAGAAGGAAATCTTAATGGCTCAGGAGCGGTCTGTCTCCACGTGCCCAAAGACAAGCCGGCACGGAAGAAGACTGGCCTGGCTGAACAGAGAGTTGTGGCTTGAGCTTAGGAGAAAAAAGAGGGTTTATAATCTTTGGAAAAGGGGGCGGGCCACTCAGGAGGACTGTAAGGATGTTGCGAGGCTGTGCAGAGACAAAATTAGAAAGGCCAAAGCTCATCTGGAGCTCAGTCTGGCTACTGCCATTAAAGATAACAAAAAATGTTTTTATAAATACATCAACACAAAAAGGAGGACTAAGGAAAATCTCCATCCTTTACTGGATGCGGGGGGAAACTTAGTTACAAGAGATGAGGAAAAGGCTGAGGTGCTTAATGCCTTCTTTGCCTCAGTCTTTAGCAGCAAAACCAGTTGTTCTCTGGATACCCAGTACCCTGAGCTGGTGGAAGGGGATGGGGAGCAGAATGTGGCCCTCATAATCCACGAGGAAATGGTTGGTGACCTGCTACAGCACTTGGATGTACACAAGTCGATGGGGCCGGATGGGATCCACCCGAGGGTACTGAGAGAACTGGCGGAGGAGCTGGCCAAGCTGCTTTCCATCATTTATCGGCGGTCCTGGCTGTCAGGGGAGGTCCCAGTCGACTGGCGGCTAGCAAATGTGACGCCCATCTACAAGAAGGGCCGGAGAGTAGACCCGGGGAACTATAGGCTGTTAGTTTGACCTCAGTGCCAGGGAAGCTCATGGAGCAGATTATCTTGAGGGTCATCACGCAGCACTTACAGGGCAACCAGGCGATCAGGCCCAGTCAGCATGGGTTTATGAAAGGCAGGTCCTGCTTGACGAACCTGATCTCCTTCTATGACAAAGTGACACGCTTAGTGGATGAGGGGAAGGCTGTGGATGTGGTCTACCTTGACTTCGGTAAGGCTTTTGACACCGTTTCCCACAACATCCTCCTCAAGAAACTGGCTGCTGATGGCTTGGACTGGCGTACGCTTCGTTGGGTTGGCTTCGTTGGCTGGATAGCCGGGCCCAAAGAGTTGTGGTGAATGGAGTCAAATCCGGTTGGAGGCCAGTCACTAGTGGCGTCCCCCAGGGCTCACTACCGGGGCCAGTCCTCTTTAATATCTTTATCGATGCTCTGAAGGAGGGGATCGAGTGCACCCTCAGTAAGTTTGCAGATGACACCAAGTTAGGTACATGTGTCGATCTGCTCAAGGGTAGGAAGGCTCTGCAGGAGGATCTGGATAGGCTGAACCGATGGGCTGAGGCCAACTGTATGAAGTTCAACAAGGCCAAGTGCCGGGTCCTGCACCTGGGGCACAACAACCCCAAGCAGAGCTACAGGCTGGGAGATGAGTGGTTAGAAAGCTGCCTGGCAGAGAATGACCTGGGAGTATTGGTTGATAGTCAGCTGAATATGAGCCAGCAGTGTGCTCAGGTGGCCAAGAAGGCCAACAGCATCCTGGCTTGTATAAGAAGCAGCGTGGCCAGCAGGTCTAGGGAAGTGATTGTCCCCCTGTACTCGGCTCTGGTGAGGCCGCACCTCGAGTACTGTGTTCATTTTTGGGCCCCTCACTACAAGAAGGACATGGAGGTGTTTGAGAGAGTCCAGAGAAGGGCGACAAAGCTGGTGAGGGGTCTGGAGAACAAGTCTTATGAGGAGCGGCTGAGGGAGCTGGGCTTGTTCAGCCTGGAGAAGAGGAGGCTCAGGGGCGACCTTATCACTCCCTATAGGTAACTTAAAGGAGGCTATAGCGAGGTGGGAGTTGGTCTATTCTCCCATGTGCCTGGTGACAGGACGAGGGGGAATGGGCTAAAGTTTCACCAGGGGAGATTTAGGTTGGATATTAGGAAAAACTTCTTTACCGAAAGGGTTGTTAGGCATTGGAATGGGCTGCCCAGGGAAGTGGTTGAGTCACCATCCCTGGAGGTCTTTAAAAGACGTTTAGACGTTGAGCTTAGTGATATGGTTTAGTGAAGGACTTGTTAGTGTTAGGTCAGAGGTTGGACTAGGTGATCTTGGAGGTCTCTTCCAACCTAGACGATTCTGTGATTTTGTGATTCTGCAATTCCATCAAAGTCTCAATTAAGAAGAAAACAAACAAACAAACAAAAACAAAGAAAAAAGCAACCAACCAACTAAAAAAAAAAACAAAAAACAATATATGCAAAAAATTGAGCTCACTGTTTTTGTAATAGAAGCTGTTAAATATTGACATGTCAGTAGTGGTGTTAAATGGCACATGTAAATGATACCAGAAAGAACAATACATAGTTCCAAGCTATCTATTCTATTGCTTTGTGTAAAGATCAGTTTTTTATTATTGTTATTACTATTATTATTGTTAGAGTTCTCAAAGTCAGGCCAGGTTGGGTGGGGCTTTGAGCAACCTGATATAGTGGGAGGTGTCCCTCCCTGCCTATGGCAAGAGGGTTGGAACTAGATGATCTTTAAGGTCCCTTCCAACCCAAACCATTCTATGATTCTATGTCTCTCACCCTTCTCTCTCTTTTTAGGTCTCTTTCTCTCTTCTTTCTCTCTCTTCCTGTCAATTCTTCTCTCACCCTTGTCCTTGTATGTTCTCTCTCCTCCTCATCTTATCTGTCTTTGCCTCCTTCCTCTTGTTTCCCCTTTCTCTGTTGTGGTCTCTCTCTTTTCTTTCACTCTCTTTCTCCATCTTCTCCCTTCTCTCTTTTCTCTTTCTCTCTCCTCTTCTCTCATCTTCTTTCTCCATTCTTCTCTGCTGTTCTCTCCTCTTGCCCTCTTTCTCCCCTCAGTTCCTCTTTCCCTTCTCTCTCTTCTGCTCCTTCCCTCACCACTCTCTCTCGATCTCTCACCCTCCTGTCTCTTTCCTCTCATCTCTTCCCTCTTTCACTTCCTCTTCTCTTCTTCCCTCTCCTCTTTCTTTCTCTGGCTGCCTTTTCTCTTTCTCCCCTTTCTCCCCGTTTTTGAATTCTCTGTGTAATTTCTCTTCCTATAGTTAACTCCACATTGTCTTAGCTGGTGATAATCTCTGTCTTCCAGTATCAACAAGTATTCAAAGTTGCATAATGGAAATTGCCAAGTAACTTTATTAGTACCCAGTGCTATTGGCTTATACTACAGTCTTCTAGAGTCTGAATTACATATCATGTTTAATTTAGATTTCATGCTATCCCCACTATTACTGAGGTTCTTTAGGACAGTATAGAAGCTGTGTCTAGCCTGTTCATAAGCTAAAGGAAACAGAAGAATCATAATTTCTCTGGAATAATATTTTCTGATTTTGGCTTGCTTGAAGCATAACACAACACTTTTTTAAAAGCTCTCCTGACTCCCAAACATTTTATGGTCTTTTTTTTTTTTTTCCACACTTTCATCATTTTGATTTTGTCTTACTTATACAGCTACTTTGTTCTACCAATCCCATTGCTTTTACACTGCATTTCTCATTCCCAGCCTAATATTATATGCAGTGGTTGTCTTTTTTATTCTAAACACCTACTTTGAACTATCTCTGTACTCAGTGTCAATAGGAACTTGCCAGTTCAGTTAAAGCCAGAAGCAGACATATTTCGGCCCTGAAATTCTACTCTATATTCTTCAAACAGAGTATTGAAAAAGTGTAAAAAACAAAACAAAACAACAACAAAAAACACAACCCCATCCAAACACAGGCCGGTTATGTAAAGCCAGGCTTTATTCCTATATTGAGCATCTAGTTTAGACATCAAGTTCATATTAAAGGAGTTTTTAAAAGGAATGAAAATATTTAATTTTTTTTTTCCTAACTGTGACTCCTGCTGATCTGTCAGAAAGCCAGACTCAACAACACTCTTGATCTGGTGGCATTACTGTTTTCTACTTACCAAATAAGACAGGAAATTTTGTATGTGCTTTGACTTTGGGATAGAAGTGTGTTGAGGCTCACATCCTTGCACTTTTTCAGGTACTCTGAAATTATTATATCTGGTTAAGATCTAAGATGCCACTTCCAAAAGTACATAAGCTCCTTTCTGATTTTGTATTAAAAAAGTGTTAGGTCTTAAAAGAACCTTCTGAAAACAAAAACATACTTTTTCTCTCTTTTTAGGATTCATTCAAGAACAGGAATAAGGTGATAGAGCTACTATGCTTTGTGTTTTATGATTAGAAAAGTTTTTCCTTTCTTTCTGTTGCTGCCTATAGCTAGGTACAAATGTCCATGCTGACTTTCACATTGACATGGACCAAAAATAAGAAAAAAAATCTACTTGCATATCTGTTCTGTTCTGACCTAGTTTTGTTTGAATTGCTTTTAACCTTTTCATGGTTACAATGATAACAGTCTTATTCTCTATAAAGCCACCTTAAATCCTGTTTTATTTAAGCTGAAGAAAAACAGAACCATTTGAATGGCTGAAGGGAAAAAAAAAGAGAAAAAAAAAAGTTTTTTTTTCTTTTCCCCTGGGAAAATTATTGAACAGTTAATTTTCAAAAAAGTTTTATTATTAGCAGTAGCGATAGTAATAGAGAACTGCTAATAGACAATGCTGCTTGTCAAAATATATTTTCAGATGGTAGAAATGTGTAAAACACCAAAAGGCCAGAGTCAAAACAGCCTGTTCAAATTAAGTGTCCTAAATAATACTTATTGTATTCCAGGAAAACACAGAGATCTTCCTATATAGATCTGATTAGCGTGCTCTGCATGACATTGCTTTGTGTCAAGTCATTCAAGTCTACTTTGCTTCTTAAGACCAAAGAAGTAAATTTATTTTATTACTCACGTTAGTATTTGGCAAGTGTAAAACACATTTACACCTTGTTCAAGGATCAACAATGCTTGTGTTTTGCATGTATATTTACAAAGTCTATGCCCTTGTGTGCATTTTTCCACTTAAAAGAAGAATTTGTTATACTTGAGTAGGTTTGTGTTATGTGTATTTGAAACTATGATAGCACGTTCAATTTTAAGCTTCAGGTTATTTACATTTCTGAAAGTAGAATATGTTAGAATCTTTTCTTTACAACTCAAATTCTAACTGAAAATCAACATTTTAAAATTTCTGTTGAGGTAATTAGAAATCTTTAATTTTGTATGTAATTATAAATGTTGAAAAGATTGCCAATAAAAATATGAAAAATTCACAGTCATAACCTGATTAAAGGAAAATATATACAGACTCAGGAATATCACCCCATTTTCTATTAGAAAGTTGAATGAAAAATCTTTAAAAAAATTTAATATAGTTCTCTATGAGAAGAGAAATGAATCACAAAATAAATTTTTTTTTTTTGGTCTTCTCTACCTAAAACAAAGCTTATGATTGACAATGAGTGAGAACATTTCTCTGTGTTTTCTGTTTTTTAGTTAATAACTTGTGTAGAAAGAAAACAGGAATTATAATTTTTTTTTTCTGTCCTATACAATAACTTTGAATAGGAGGTGACAGTCATTTAACCTGTGGATTTTCATCATATTCTCTTAGTAAATTCTCACAATTGTGCCTTACATCTGGAAGTAATTTCTAGTATCCATTTATCTATATATCACTTCTTTAAATTTTTCATTTTCACCAGCAGGATAATTTTGTTAGTGTTCGTTTTAAGTTCTCCCCTTTTTTAAGACTTCTTTAGTTTTCTTTTCTAGAAAAACTCCCTCGCACTTTCCATCCCCCCATGAACACTCCTCCCTACCATCCCCATATCTCCTCGCTGCAATCGATAATGAACGTGTACTCCCATCTGTTCATAAAGAACAGAGGCCAGACCAGATGTGACCTGTGATTTACCAAATGGGAAGCAAACACAAGGAATGCTGTCTGCCATCTGTTGAAGCAGAAACCAGTAGAGCTGGACTGGCATTTCAGCAGAGCACTCCCACTGGGAAACTGTAAAGGAAACTCATCTGTTTCATTTTTATCCCCCTTCTCTGACCTGACAGCTCCTCTGCGTGAAGAGTATCTTGCAATGAAGCTGTAAGGTTCATGTCTAAATGACTGAGTTCTGGGGAAAATAAAAGATTTTATACAGTTTATACTTTATATTTCTGCCAGAGACAGCAGCACAGAGATGATACTTCTCTCTACAGCAAACTGATAGATGAAGCTGCTCTCTGAAATAGATAGGGCAAACAAAGCCTCTGGTTTTCCTTCCTCTCCTCTTCCCTTTGTTTCAGTGCACATGAAAGGATTCTGAGAGTGCCAAAGGAAATGAAGCAGGTGTTAGCAACAGTTACAAAGAAAGATCCTCATCTGCACTTCATTCTACTCCCAAATTACTCCACCAACGAACATCTGTTTTCTGTTTTAAAAGAGGAAATGCATAACATAGGGAGTGCTCCTTGTGGTACTACCTTAGCTTAATCTAAGAGGATCTGTATATTCTTATGTGCTGATGATGCAAAGTTTTAAGATGTGAGATGAAAACTGGAGGATGGTTTGAAATTATTCGAAATGTACTTGATAGTAAACTGGGATTAAAAGTCATCCATATCTGGACACTCATTTATTTATTTATTTATTTATTTTTATTTTAGTCATCAGTCAGCATGCTCACAACTTAAACAGGACAGAGCCTGAAAACATTTTAAAGGCCAATAGTGCTTTCAGTGCTTGTTATGTTTCTTTTCTCTGATTTAGATAAACTGAAGCACTATGGAACCAAAAGAGAATTCCATCCACCTCTTTTCACTTTGTTTGAGCAGAGAAGCAATGAAGTAATTCCCTTCCAGAAACCAGTTTTCCACTTCTAAGAGTTGTATACAGACAGTTTTATTGTAATGACATGGATTCTAAATCCAAGATATTCTTTGCCAGGGCTGCTACCTGCTATTGTTGGCTTAATAACTATATTTTGAAATGCTGCAGCCAGAGAAGTCTTACACTTTAAGTTCTTTGAAGATATTTTTAATACTTTGTGCAGACTGAATATAACATTTCACCCTGATATAGTTATTCCTACATCACTATATTAATAGTTTTATAGATAGCAACTCATGCACATTGCATTTGTTTAAATTAGCTAGAGAAAGCATATTTAGAAAAGAGGGAAGGATCTTTGGTAACAATGTTTACAGCTTTGTAGTGTTTTTGTTGTTGTCCCTCCTGCCCCCTGCCTCCCCTCCTTAAACTTACTTCAGTATCTCTAAATGATTAGGAGGTCTACAGCAAGTTCAGATTTGACACTCAAATATTCATCTTCCCTGTTCAGGAGACATGGATCAAAATGATTGACTCCCTCTTTGTATAGTGTAGAAGGAGATGTCAGGTAGGTGTGAGGGGGAAGCTAAGCAGTATTCCTCAAACCGGTTCCGAAGTACATAAAAAGATGCCATTTTAAACTACTCTCTGGGGATCCATCTTGTGGTTTCCTTTGAATCTCCTTTGTTCCCCTCTTAGGTTTTCCTTCTCTGACACTGACAGCAGAATACTTGAAATGCTGTGTCAGAGAAGAATGTTTTTGCTGAAAGATAAATATGTTTTCTTCTGCCCTGTTTCTGTGTTGAAATGCAGTGATATGTCATTAGCAAGCACACTACCAAAGCAACTTCAGTAAAGGCAGAAGACTTTACAAATGGGAATTAATGTCAAAAAGAAAATGATCTTTTGATATTCTCAGCATTCATAATGTATAGCAATCTGTCTCTAGGAGGGGTTGGGAATCAACTAAGCATGAATGATGTATAGGAAGGTGGATTATGACCTTAACAAGTTGTATCGTCTCGTCTTGATGTTTCCATCTGTTTCGTGCAAGGAATGTTCTGATAATGTGGTAAGGAGGTAGATACAATTTTCAAGAGAACAGTCATTATGGTCCACTGTCTTCCTGGACCTGATAAGTTTAATCCAGGTTGCCTGGGAGGTAAGTAATAAAACATTTTATCCAAGGCAACTGCAAAAACACTCATAAACCTAAAGGTTAATCACTGCACCAAAAGAACAGATGAAGGAGACTGGGCAGTTTTATGTCTCAGTGTGATGTCCTTATTATTCATGATGCTCATTTGCTTTAAATATGCCCCATGTATTTTCTTTTGAAAGCCAAAATAGACAGATAGAGATTGGAAAGACAAAGGAAGAAATAGAAGGCTGGTACTATCACCTGCTAAAACATTCGGCCTTTCTGTATGGCATGTTCAGGAAATGGCATTATAGCAAGAACATATTTTGATTCAGTGACTGACCAAATATTAATTTGAGTAGATAATGTTTCATATTACTCTCTCTCCCTTCTTGGCTCCGTGACAGTAGTTCAGTGCTGGTGAAATTTTATATTGACAACACTAAAGACTGAAGCTTTTCATTATCCCAAGGATAGGTATCTTGTAGACACTGCCTCAAAAGTGAAAGAATCATTTCCTCATAAGGATCGGAGGCAAAACAGAGAATAACAAAGAAATAGTCACTGCTTCTCATTTCATCTCCCTTGCAAATAAATCAATAACTCAACAGATAAAAACACACACTTCCTCCTGTGTGAGCTGTCAGAAATAAGAAAGGAAATTTGAAAGGTTACAGGTTAAGGTTACCCAAACTGAAGAGATACTGTCTGGATGGTTATACTGGTAATATATATATACTGATGGCAAGACATGCTTAGATAGTGGATGGAAAAATGCTTGGACCATCAGGATTTAGTCGTTCAAGTTTGGACAGGTGGCCGGTTACAACGGCATTTTTCAGGGGGTGATGCTGAGGCCAATACTATTTAAAATTGCCATTAGCAGCCTGGACAGTGGGATGGACTGTATCTTCAGCAAATTCATATGAGGTATCAAAACACCATTCAGGAGATAACCTGGAGAAATGGGTTAAACAAAACTTCACAGAAGTTCAAAAAAAAGCAAATGCAGTCTGGTATGTCAGAGTTCCTCCACACAGCAGTACAGGCCTGAGATTGACTGGCAAGAAAGTTCCAGAAGTTAGACTCGATGATCCTTGTGGGTCCCTTCCAACTCGGGAAATTCTATGATTCTATGATTCTACCTTTGTTTAAAAAGACATCGGAGTCCAGGTGGAAAAAAAAATTGTACATAGATCAGAAGTTATCTCTTGCACCATTCAGGACTAACCACAAGAATGCAGCCAGCAGATCAGGAGGAGTGATTATTTCTCCTTCTCTGATGCTTAGAGGCCAAATTTGGAGTACTGTATAAAATGTTAAGGTTGTCAGTACAAGGAAGACATTGACAGACTGGAGTGAGTCAGTGGAATGTCACCAAGATGTTAAGGCGACAAGAGCAGCTGACATATGAGCTGTTTGCTCAGACTGAAGAAGAGAAAATTAAACGAGAATCTAATGTTTGCCTTCATCTGACTAACTGGAGGATAAAGAAAACATAGTCAGACTGTCTTTGAAAATGTACGTGAAATGGACAAGAGGCAATGGCCACAAAATGCAATAAACAATATTCAGATCAGATATAAGGAAGAAATTCTTCATCATGTGAGTGGTAAAGCAGTGGAACACATTGCTCAAAGAGGCTCTTAAGTCTCCATGTTTGGAGGCCTTCAAAACTTGACAAGACCCCATTTAATTTGAGCTAACTTCAAATAAATATTCAGCTTTGCAGATAGTCTTGTTTTGAACGTGTATTTGGACTAGATGATTTCCAAAAGTAGAACCTAAATTGTACCAGGATTCTGCTATTCAATGATTCCTTTCTGTTCCTTATCTTCCTGTAAGATACTGCTTACAGCAGATCATAGAATCATAGAATCATAGAATATCCCGAGTTGGAAGGAACCCATAAGGATCATCGAGTCCAACTCCTGGCACCACACAGATGATTATATCTCTCTTGTACTGAAGTGTAAGACATACTTTTTGATAATTATGACAAATTTCTTAAAGCCAGCATTTTATGCTGTTGTGCCAATAGTAAATAGGCTGTGCAATGTCAAAGGCTACCTGCACATTTATGTAAATAAAATATATAGGAAAAAAAAAAAAATTTGACCATATAGTACTCTAGTGCTCTGCTTTTTTTTTTTTTTTTAAGGGTTTACCATTCCAAATACAAACAAATAAATGCAAATTTAAATAAGAACTATTGTGTTAAATGTAATTCTTAAATATAGCCCTATATGACAAGACTGGTACCTGAATTTGAGACTTATTCTGTTTCACATTGAAATGAGGACTTTGCATGTATGTATTGTAACCAGAAGGTCTAAATATAGTCATGTCATGATTCTTGGTTTCTGCTTTTTGGTATACATTTAAAAATAAGATTCAGCTACTTCTTTTTGTTCTTTTGTATCTATATGGAAATCCTTCTGAACAAAATTTGGAATGCATAATCCGTAACATTCACCATGTACCTAATCTAAGTTTAGGCTGTTTTCTCTGAGAGAAGAATATTTGCCCTTTTGTGTTATGTAGCTACTGTAAACAGCCATAGGCTGTTTGAAGGGAAAAACATTTAGGATAATTTTGTATTTTAATATAACCATTACAAATAGCTCCATTCTTTTTTCTTCTTCTTCTTTGGAATTTAGTAATATTTTGCTCATGTGCTAGAAAACAATTTCATTTATTTTCTCCAATATGAGAAAAACATGAGACTGCGGGTCTCATTTTCAGCACTGGGCTGGAACAGGATTTGAGTTACAGCAGTTCATAAATGACTTCATTTATATTTTATGTTTCTACATCGAATGGATCCAGCAGTCTCTTCAGGGAAAAGTTAGAAAACAGTCTCAGATGTGTTACCCCAAGTTTATTACATTATCGGCTTTGTGGTCCGATGTCATAACAAAATAATTGAAAATACCCAGTCAGAATACTTTCATTTTGTTTATTTTTAAAGAAATAATTTACATTGTAGATTTTAAAAGTCTCAATTATTTCTGGAGTTAAGAATGTATAGAAAATTGTTCTCATAGATACAGAAATTGGAAAATGAATTGAATAAAATGGAACTTGAGAGTTTTACTGAATATAATTTCTTTTCCTGTATTCTGTGGTTTGAAAAGAATATACTTTTCAGTACATTTAATAAGGGAGAATATGCAATTCTGATACTGTCAGAAATTACAGATTTTCTTTTCATATTAATAATAAATATCAGAAGACAATTAAATGATTGCACTTTTTTTTTTTTTCTCTACAAATCATAATCAAAACATTTTTCTAACTTAAGGGCAGAAACCTAGGAGAAATAGGAAAAATAAGAGCATCTTTCCTCAGATTACAATTAAAAGAGGAAAAAAAAAAAAAAAGAATACTAAGTCCAAAGAGAGATGTTAAGTATACTTACTCATATATTCTAAATTACTTCTAACAATGTATAAAGTACAGCTGCACAGGAAAGGAGTGGGTCCTCATCAGGAACCATCTAAAACTGGATTTACAAAAGAAACTTTTAAATACATTTCTGTTCTAAAGCAATTACATAAAGCACCTCTGTGGTAAACTGAGGGTGTCTCCAAAAGGCAATTACTCTGATCTATCTTGGAAGAGAATTCAAAACAGTCCTAAACCATACCTTAGGCTTGACTGAATTATGCTTTTGAGATGTATGTCTGTTTTTCTCTCCATTCACTATAGAAGTAACCTGTATAGCTGTATAAAGCTAGACAACCTAAATTAGGTAAATTGGAACACATCTCAAGTGTTGGTTGCTGTCTTTTTCATTTACTTACTTTTCTAGTTAAAAATCTTGGATGATCCAATTGAAAAACAATTTTGAGATGCATTACCTTATATGTGTTCTAGAATAACACAAATATATTAATGCATATTAATGTTGCTATCAACAATTTTTGAAATGGTCTAGCCCTTAAAGGAGGATATTTTTAATGTTAAGGCACTGGATTCAGACTCAAGAGAGCTCACTGAAAGTTTTCATCTGTGCCATATCTGTTTTATATAACCTTTATATAACTTCTTAACTCAAAGGTCAAAGGTATGACCTTTGATATAGAATCATAGAATCATAGAATATTGTGAGTTAGAAGGGACCCACAAGGATCATCAAGTCCAACTCCTGGCACCACACAGGTCTACCCAAAAATTCAGACCATATGACTAAGAGCACAGTTCAAACGTTTCTTAAACTATGACAGGCTTGGTGTCATGACTACGCCCCTGGAGAGCCTGTTCCTGTGTGTGACAAATAGGAATATTACATACTACAGTAGGAATATTACATGTTCATGTCCTTAAAATTTGGACTCCTGTGTTCAACAGTGTATGAAGCATACATTTTAAGAGTACGCACAGACTAAAAACCTAGTGTTCTTGACTCTGATTTTGGTTGAAACTTCTTGTTCTAACGAAATGTAGATAATGCAGTCATTATCAATATAAAAATAAAAATGTCACAAATAATGACACTCTTAAATTGACAACTATGTTCATTTAAAATAAACAGATAAGAGAAAATCTTTATTTGCCAACATCTTGTGAATATAAAAGAGTTATTAATAATAATGTAAATTGAAAATTTCTAAGAGGCATTGAGTTTTTCTGAGTTTCCTTTTCTCTTCCAGTGCGAAACTGGATTGTGACTGGATCAGTGGACAGGTGGTATTCCTGGGGCCTCACATTTTACTTCTGCACACATTATAAACACGATTTTCATGCTGCTAGCCCTGTCTGAAGTGACTGGTACCCAGAGTACTTGCCAAAACTGTCACCTCAAATTTCAGCAAGTCTCAAGCAAGTCAATGAGGCAACTGTCAATGCCCTGACAAAGGGAACTTTCTTTTATTTCAAACAGGAAATTCAATTCTCTTGATAAATGCCGACATGGTCAATGTGATTTGGTAGTTGATCCTGATCAATATACACATCTCACCTACCACCTCATTCCACCTTCTTGACTTCCTGGCTGTTTCATTTACAGCCTTCACACAGACCAGATTTTGCACCTTCTATCATAACACAATGTTCAAACAACTGTTGAATGAATTTCTGTAAAACTTCAGGTTTTCTGACATTTCAGAAAGTCCATCTTCTCAATGAAACATCCAGGCATACACTGGATTTATTTACTTATTTATTTGTCTTTGCTTTCTACCTTAAAACACCATGGTTATTGTGCTTTTGAGTTTGATTTACAATTGTTAATAATCAAATTAATAATTATAAAGCCTTTAAAGTAAGACTCGTTGTTTCCACTCAATAGGAATGTTGAATTGTTGACAATGGGACAGAATTTCAAATGCTTGTCATTATACAATTTCAAGCTACAGGCAGCAGAAATTATGTTCACAATTTACAACATTGGTATTTGTTCCCATCTGAACAGCAAAATGAGGGATAGAGACATGAAACATCCAACTGTGCCTGAAATTCTTTGCACATGTGTTTTATGATACCCAGGGGACATGATTCATAACCTAAAAAAAATTCAATTAGAAACATAATTCTATATCTCTATTAGGCATTTCAAAGTTCAGGTGAATTAGTGAATAAATCACCTTTTTAAAAATGATAAACCAAATAAAGGTCATCTATTAGGTGCATTTCAGATATCGAAGCTATGTACAGCAGACCACATAACACCTGGAGTTAATTCACAAGTTCTGGGATTCCAAGAGTGATGCTCCCTACATATTTCAAGCTGTAGTCACATTGCTTCCCATATCCCAACACCTTGTTACCACATTTCTCTTAACACAGAATTGATCAAAACTGGAGATGTTAAACAGACATTTTGTTTGACCTCTGGCCAGAAGTACAAAACTACCTACAAGAACTTAGAGTGCTTTATTTTCCTGTAACAGACTACTCAAGGCTTTCCAGGATTTAGATATTTGCAAGGCTTGTCAGCAATATAACCACCCCCAATGTTACATCTCATTTCATAAGAAATAGCATTTTCAAATACCTGCAAGTTGAAGATCTAGGTGCTAACTCATATACATGAGGTGGGAAATTCTTTCAGTGTATTTTTTGCCTTGTTCTTGAAAGTGCATTTGCCTGGTGGCAAAGAAAGTAAACTTGATATAGAGCAACACAGGTGTGAACTGTGACCATGACTGTAAATCATTCATAATTCTGAATACCATAGCTTTTTTTTTTTTTTTTTTAAATTATAATGAATTGAAAGAACTGAAATACTGAAGAAATATGGGTTTAATGGCTATCTCTAGATTACTTCTGAAATGTTGCTATAAGTCTTTCTTTAGGCCATGTTTTGTCAATAGAAGAAATGGCTTTGTAGTCAAACAGATGTGAGAGTTTGGTTCTTGTATTCTGGCTAGCTCGACTGTGTATGCACCTACACTACTGAAAATCAAACCACATACAAAATCTACAGAATAACTTTCCTCATGCTCTCATGACTTCATACATCATTTAGAAGACTCTCTTAGGTTTTAGGCCTTTCAAGTATTCTTTCTTTTCCACTTTTATAGAATAGTTTTTTGTTTGTTTGTTTTTCATTTAAATTTTCTGCCCAGACAATACTGTCTTGTTCCTACATTGGAGTAAAATTACCAGCAATGAACTGAACCAAAGAAAGGCATTTTCATTCTTGGGACAACAGTCACATCCTTCTTATTATTACTTGGGAGAGTTTTCCACAGGGTGCAATCCAGATGGGACATAGCTTACTTGGAAGTATGAGACAGATCTAGTCAGTGGTTTGGATTAAGAACCTGAAGGTCTTGTTAGGCATCCCTATTTTACTTTCATTCCCCACTGCAGAGTTTAATGTGCAAGCATCAATTTATGGTATGCTACAGGTATCAAATAAGGAATATTATTTTTTTCACATTGCTTATAAGAAAAGGCATCCCTTTCTTATCCTTCTGATAAGTGGAGTTTTAAAAATTTAGAACTTTCTATTGCAGACAACTTGGCTGTCACAGCTCATTCACGTTTCTAAAACCACTAGTTTAGGTTTTATAACATATGACATACACCAGTCCTGCCATATTTTTCCTATTAAAATGTCCTAAATAACATTTTTTAAAAATATTATAATGTCATTAAATATATACGTAGGTGAACACACTCACATACAAAAATACATGCAGAGGATTCACTTTGATGTTTATACTACAGGTTTTATAGAATATATTTTTATCTTGAAGTTAACCAATGCTAAGTGGAGTGGTTCAATCCAGTGTAACACAACTTAATATTCATAAATACTTGTGATTAAAGCCTGGATTCATTTTAAGACAAAATTATTTTGTTATTTTGGGCAAATCATGTTTCTACTTCAGTTTAAGCTTTTACCTTCCAATGAAGGCAACAGTCAGACAACTGGGAATCCAGTTGTGAGAGAGTGTGACACTATGTATATTCTCTAGAAAAACTTTAGGAGAACTGTGAAACTGTGAAATTCCTTCCAGCTATGTCACATTTTGTAAATTCTATTTATCTTAAACTCCTTTAATAGGAAATAAAAACCATAGAGATGCACTTTTTCCGTATTCTGTCAAATTACCCTGAATTTTCATAATCTATCTGATATTTTTACTGACAAAGTCTCTTTGAAGGTTCCAGGGCAAAACAGCAATGGGCAGAATAGAAACAATTGCAGTCAAACTTAGAAGTAGCAGTAGCAGTCTGTTTGGTATTAAGCTGCATGCTTCATCTGAAAACTTTTTTCAACAAGAAGATGTTTTTAAGTTAACCAACAGGCATATACAACAAATAAATAAATAAAAACAGTTCCTTTTGACTAAATTAAAGCATTAAAAGCTGAGAACAATATTCTGTAACATGAACACGGACTCCTTGTTTTCTATGCTAAGTTATCTAAAATAGTCTGAGAGATGGATACTGTACACATTAAGAAACTTTATGGATTTGTTAATAGGGTATACTTTCTGTGTGTCTATAGACCCTGTTGTGCATTTCTCTCCAATGCCAAAATCTAGTTACAAAGAGCTTATAGATAGCTATTGTCAAATTTTCACCTGTTCCTGACACCATCTATTGTGTGAATTTTGTGTAGCTCACTTCTTGATTGCACCATGGTAGGGAACTTTTGAAGCAATAAAAGAAGAATCAAGCTTTGGTCCCAGCTGAATGTCTTGAGACTTCAAGAGGGCCAGGAACCCTTTTTTCTTTATGGAATAACAACATTTCCATTTTTCAGTTCTTTGTTTCCATAATACTAGTGATACTGATCTTGCGAGATTCCTTTTCTGGTCAGGGATCAAGAAATATCACATATCTCACAATAACGAATGAAGAACTTTAGGACAGGAGATGAATGTAAGCAGCAGTTAATTTACCTGGAACTAAGTTTGAGTTTCATCCCACAGCAGTGTAACTCTGTTATACGGCAGTGACAGTGAGCAAAACACTGTTGTAATCATTTAAAAGAAGCTGAGCTTCATTTAAATATGGGGCATAAAAACTGAGACAAATAGAGCCTGCCAGTTGTGATATATTTTCCAAGCTCTGAGCAATTTAACACTAGCTCCTATAAAATGTTGTTCAATCTCCTAATTACTTTTTAAAGGACGACTGGAGTCAGCTTAGCTGTTGTAGAAACTATGGCTAGAGGGAGATTTTTTATGATTATTATTACACGTGAAACCAGTGTTCTACACACCATTTTTTTTGTTCTTTCTGCTTTCTTATTTGTTTCATTATCATTTGATTATCTTGGGAGCAAAGCTATATTAACTATCAGATATAATAATGATTAATTATAAAATATAATTATCTTTCTGTTAACATAAAGATTGAACAATTTTCACTATGTTGCATGTCATGATCACATATTTAAAAACAAAAGAGCCTTGCTCTCCTTCTACTGAAAAGTATGGCTTACTATTTAATCACAGAAGTCTGTGACTGCAGCAATATGAGGCCTGTGACAGGTTGTGTGATGTTTTACCTAGTACTCAAGTCAGTACAGGTGGAGGAAAAATGTACTAATTGAGTGAATTTTTATTCATATTACAGTTGGATTTCACTGTTTTATAACCTTTAAATAGCTTTTATTCCAAATAAGTTTTCATTCAATTACAATGATATTACGTCTGCACAGTGAAGAAAGCTACTAGATCAATGCTTAACTGTTTCATGGTGGAGCTTGTGTTGCATGTGTTCAGACTGAACTTCCTGTGCAATCACTCATCTCTTCTTTATTACTGTTAAGACTAAACCACTTAAGACTCACTAATTCCAGCTGAGTTATATAATTCCCGGTAATGCCCACTCAGGTTGACAGTCTTTCCAAGGAAGAAAAAAAAGTTCCAATTAGGTCTTCAGCCTTGTAGTTCAAAGCTAGGTTTGACTAAATCTCTAGTGAATCACAAAGTGTAGAACTTTTAATAGTTACAAATTAAGGTTTTAATTTTAATCTACCCATTTACTAACAAGCTGTGCCCCCTCTTTGAATATGTTACCCCAAGTGGTCAGTGCTGTAATTGTAACCCTACTTAAAACCATCCTATGTAGTAAATTTCCCTCAGTAAGCCATGCATTCCTCCACTAGCCATTTATTTGAGAGTGCTACAAAATGATGCTGATATAAATTGATTATGGTAGGTATGCATGTTTCTTGACAGATATACGAGGTTCAGGCTTACTTGCTAAGCAAGTTAGATAATCATTATATTTTATCATTTGGTAGTCTGTGTCTGAAGATACTCAACACTTTAATTTTTTCATCAAGATACAGTCTACAGACTGGCTTTTTCTGACCTAATTGATGCATTTTTATATATTTTCACACTAAAATTAAATGAATCAACAAACCTGCAAACATGCCTCTTGTCTCACCCAATGTTACTTTTCGAGGACTTCAAAGATTCAGGGTGGGTTTGTGTAAATCAGATATTGGCAAATGTTCGTTCATTTAGGTTTATCCCCTCAACTATGTTAGCTTGGATTCAGCTTTAATCTCTTTGCTATCTGGGTTGTGACAAAGTACAGTGACAACACAGTCTGAAGGGAGCAGAGCTGGTCCTGCAGGACTCCACGCTCTGCTTAGCATGGAAACAAAAGGGAATTACAGGAGTCCTAGCATCACAGTGTTTTTCCCCCTATTATATGCTCGATGAATCTTTAGGGAAGTGATTGCTAGTCTTAAAACAAACATTAGTGGCTCTTACATGTCCCATAAAATGTTACATTTTTAACCTCAGGTGACTATTAGGGTTCTGCTGTAGTTCAGCTATTGATTCTCCACTGCTGAACACTGTCAAGTCTGAAGTTTTTCTGAGACTGTGCTCATGTATGATGTTCAACAATGTGTCAGGGGACACAAAAACCCTGTGAAGTGCTAGCTAGCAAAACTTTCGCCCCCCCCCCCCCCAGTTTCATATGCTCTAGTATATACAGGCTGTTAATGCCATGCCATTGCACTGAGATTAAACTTTTGAAACTAGAACCTGAAATATTGTCTCAAGAATGAAACCTCAACCAGATTAAAACAGAAAACTCTCTATACTTGTTCTATGTTAAAAGTGTAACAATTAAAATAAATAAATAAATAAAAATGTAGAACTGGTTGTTGGGTATAGCATTTGATTACAGAATCTGTATTTTAATGCTAATATTTATCTTTAGATATTATATATTTTGTGGCAGTAGATATGCATTTTTGGTTCTATATCTTTTATTGTTGAGCTTAACAGTTGTCTCAGACTATACCAGGTTTCAGATTTTACTGCAGAGTAAATGGTGAGTATGCTGGTAAAAATAGTACTGAATAAAACTTACAGTTTCAATTTCCAGTCTGTAGGAAAATCTGCTACTTCAAAGTTACCTTTTGATCTAGTGAGATAGAGATAAAAAGGTCAATGTTTAAGGATGGGAAGTAAAGTTTAGGGTTTCAAGATTTTTTTGAAAGAAAACCGTGATCAAGATCAAAATTAGTTAATATTCTAACACTTGAAACCACGACACCAGAAAAGTTGTCTACCAGGAATATTTTGCAACTCCATGTATTCGCAACATATTTCAGTTTTGTTGAAGTAGCATTTTCAGGAAATCATCATTTATCACTCCTGTTTGTCTACTCTAATTAATGTCTTAACTGGTTTTAAGGACTATTTCCTTATCATAATTTCCATGCCAATCAATTACCATTCTGTTGCTAATAGTGTTTTCATTGTAGTACCAAATGCAATTGGATGAAGTGTGTTATTGAAATAATGCAATTTTGCTCTTAGTGGTGCACTAAATAACAACATATGCAAGGCCCCTGCTAGGTTTTCTCTTTATGTAAAAAAATTCTAACATGATTTAGCATGGAAAGAAGTAATGTTATATTATATTCAACAAGGCATACACCATGTTATATTTTGTACTCATGTAAGATTACATAAAAATGAAAGCAAACACAGTAAATTATAATTGCAATGGGACTCATATCTTAAGGGCATACCTGAGTGGGAGGCTTTATAACTGTCTTAACTTTCTGTGTATTTTACTTCTAAGTCTGGTGATTCTGCACTGATGAAAATTGTTTCAAGTTCACTGCAGATTGTTACATGGGAGAAAGTTTTCTTGTGTTCTGTTTTATAGAAATGGTATTTTTATTTCTCAACATATCAATACTCTTTCTAACCTAAGAAACCTGAGATTAGATGCACACCACATTTGCATTTGGAGGGAAAATGTGAAATCTGTTATAGGAATCCTACACACGGAATGTGTGGAAATGTAATCAACCCAGAAGAGCAAGTAAATCTTACTCTGGCTGGTCTACAATGTATATCGTTTGTGGTAGGCCATAACTTCAATCTTGGGTTTGCGAATGATGAATAATCTCACTAAAACATTCAATAAGAGTTTACCATCCCAGATTCTATGGAGACACTTTGTAAAACTTTTCCTAAATAAGTGACTCCAGTTAATGGGTTAAATAATTATTAATGTGTACTTGACATACCCACAAAGCTGTGAGCTGTGAGCTGTACATGTTATAGTACTTCTGATTCTTCATGGAAAATATTTGTATTTCAACTTGTCTGTTCTGAACACAAGTTACATAAAACTAATAGCCTATATGGTTGCTTTCAAATTCAGAGGCATTTTGATCTGGCTTGCTTGTTTCAGGAGATAGTTTAATAAATCCCCCCCCCCCCCTTTTTTTTTTTTTTTTTTAAATCCAGGAGGGCCATACTTGTTCGGTTTTGTTTGTTTGTTTGTTTGTTTTGTTTTGTTTTGTCTAACCCCTCTCCCTTCCCCCCCCCCCCCCCGCCCCAATAGATTGAGGGAAAAATCACTGTGAGATATTTCCTATTCCATTCATGCCATTGCTGAACTATAATTTGGTCTCCAGCTGTGTCCAGTAAAGATTAAAATGGTAATATACGGCGTCTGTTTCTTTAGAGACTGCTAAGTGACTTTAAAATTGTGTGCCATTATTAAACTGGCATATACTCAAGAAGGTGTAGCTAAAAAAATTATAGAACAACATTACACACAGCTGTGTTGATTTGTATTCTGACTTTCACCATATGTAGAATGGTGCTTCATATTTAACATTTATGGCAATGGAAATAAAATTTACTAATATGCTTAAATTCTTGTTCTTGACAGAGGAATATTTAATATTTATTTTTTAGTATTATTTTTTTTCCTTAAAAAAAGTTGTTTTTTTTTTTTTTTTTAAGTTTAGCAGTAGGGATTGTAATAGTCTAACAAGCAGGTGTTGACCAGAACAAAAGTATAAGAATTAGTCAGGAATGTACTAAAATATATTGTAATATAAAATGAAAAACTATTGCACTCAAAGTAAAAACAGTGGTGAAGAGATGGGCATATTTGCACAATCATCTGAAAGAATTTACCCATTCAGATATTTATATTTCTGACACTTAAATTTGCAGTAAGATTCTTGCATATGCAGGATACTTGGTGAAATGCTTCTGAAGTATAAACACCAGTCTAATTTTCTCAGCTGTAACCATTTTCAAAGTAGTTTTAAATTCCGATGCCTTTGTGTTGGAATCTTCTGAAAATAATTGATGGTTCAGGCATTTGAAAAACTGCCTCCAAAAGCACAAATGAATACATTATCACTTAAATTAGATCTGTTCTAAGTTTGATGATTTGCCAGCTCCACTGCTAATGTTTTAGATCTTCTAGCAGATGTGTAAAGTGGGCATGCTCCAATGTTCAAAAACCTTCAACAGTGTCCATAAACAATGCTTTCAGTCATAACAGGTCCATAGTACAGTAAGACATTGAATGACCACAGAGTTTTTTAGGAAATTAACTATTATATTTAAATGCTTCACTGAATACAATGTAAGATGTTCTGTGATGATTCATGGTGACAACCTGAGCTTATGAAAGAAAGCTTTTTGTTTGTTTGGTTGCTTTTTTTGGCCTTAAAGTTGGTTCAAGGCAATTGGAATCTAATTATCTTGGTAATTTTCAGAGATCTCTCCCTTTCTTATTCAAATTGCCCCAGTCTCGCTTGTTTTCTTTTGAAGAAGATACTACTTTTGAAGAGCATTACCTCCACTTTACATAGAAATGAATTTCACAGCTATCATGGGGAATAGCTATAACTGGTTGGGGTGGAAAGAAGCATTCTGCTAAACCTTGTGAACTCTAGATGAAATACCACAGCTTGATAACATTAATCACATTTCCTAATTTAGCACAACTCCTAAAATGAATCTAGAGTTTCAGTGATGAAATCTTCAAATACAAAAGAGAAAATATTCGTAACATGTAGAAAAAAAAATCTAAAAACTGCAGTGAAATGATTTGTGTTGGATTGAGAAAGTCAGAAATATATTTTTATTTAAGTAAGACTTTAAAAGGATGTTTTCAAAAAAGCTAGGCTATCTTGTCACTGAAATTATTCCTCTAGCATTTCATTTCAAGCTTGGTCTTGAAAAGAAAGATCTTTTCAGATATCTTAATCCATTTTTTTCTGAACTCTCAAGTGAAAATGTTATAGTTTTAGATTTCTGTGCTGTTAGTCAATACTTATCTTTCTCATTCAGTTCTCTTGTTCAGAGACTCACTTTTGCGATGCTTCTTGCCTTTTTTTGGGGGGGGGTTGAAGTGACAAGAGAAAAAGAAAAAAAGGGTTAAAAAAAAAAAAAGGAAGGCCTCTTTACTGAGAAGTAATTTCTGACAAGAGGTATTTTACATATATGTATGTGTACATATATATACGTATATCTGTATATACGTACAGATATATATACATACACATATATTATATATATGTAGTATATATGTGCCCCACAATATGAGAAGAAAACAGTCACATATCAAGTTTACTAAGGGGTAACTTTCCATTAGGGTCGTTCCTATAGTACAGTAATTCACAGAAATACTGTATTATACAACAACATGTGTAACACCTTGGTCCTTATTTTCCTTACCAAGCTATAATGACCTTAGAGAATAAAAAGCAACTCTTATGTAGTACAATGAAATGAATTAGAGATAAAAATTTTAAGAAGGTTTGAAGTCCTGAACTAGAAAATAATCTACAGTTTTGATGCTTTTCCAAATGCATCCTTCAGTGTAAAATATATTTGAATAATATGCTGACGTTACGATAGTAGCAATGTTGAAATATACACCTGGAGAATAACATGGATATAATGAATTACAAGGCAAGTATACAAACTAGGTTTGCACTGCATAATAATTTTTAACAAAACACCTTAAACCTGAGGCCCAGGTTGAGTTTTCTACAAGGGGTGCATGTAGAGAGAGACCATTGTGAATGATTTTCCAGTGATTATAGAGAAGATAACGTGAAGGGAATTGACTGAGTAACCAAATATTTTTATTCAGATGACAAAAAACATCTCAGTCCCCATTTTGGTTGCACTCATCCGATCAATATGAAAAATAAGATGATATTGAACCAAATAGACCCTATTCATAGTTGCCAGTTTGTCTTTGATATGCAGGTTTTTGTCATTTGGAGGAATTGTTTAGAAAGAGGAATCAGCTGAATATTGTTTGTTGACAGTACGCAGGAGATAGCTAGAGATGCTGTTCTGCATTAACAACATCTTGCATACAGCTGTGAATAATTGCACCCATGCCAAGCAAGCATGTTACATGCAGGAGTTACCATTTGAGGATGAAAATACTAGCCAGCTTATATTTAGAACCATAAATCTTGAAAATAGCAACAGGAATCATGCAAAAGACTTTTCAGGGTTTTTATACGATGGACTTGATCTTTCTATTTTCCCCAACCTGGTTCCAGAAGCTTGGAAAGAAAGTATCATAAAATGAATACCACATTTGCTCAAAAAACAAAACAAAACACAACAACAACAAAAAAAAACAGCTCTCAATAATATATTAACTCCCTTCCATCCTTACTCCATCTGTTTTAATTGACAAAATGAAATCAGTAAGCATTTGCAGAGATTGAAATTGTCCTTTGTTGTTTAGGGGGTGGAATACCCATTATTCATGCAGAATACAAATTTTTTATCAATTGAAAATGGAATGCCTTTAGTTCACGCAGAAAATATAACCATTTCCATTTTAGGTTCTTTGTTCTACTTGCATATATACTGGTGATATGTAGAACTTGTATAAAATCCTCTAATAAACCAAAATTTACTGAAATCAATAGCAATTTTATTGTTTACTCAAGTAGAACTAGTCGTTCTGTCACAAAGGATTCATAATATTCTATCCCTATTATGACCATTCTAGTTTTGTTTTGTTTTGTTTTGTTTGTTTTTTTCCAGAGGTTTGGTAGATATGACCATGTTTTTGATACCTCTATGTATAGATGAGGCTGCTAATCTTTCCAAAAGAACTGGTTTGGAGAGACTACAAAAATCAGGAGAAATGCTGCAACTTAGTACGCAGATGGTCCTCATCACTTTCAGTGATAAATATTTTGTTTGTTTTACATGACCATTTTATAACAATACGAAATTATTACTAATTATGAAGAATGTAATTAGCAATTTCCAGAAATAAAAACATTTCAGAAGATAGCTTGAAAAGATGCTTGTCAAGGTGTAAGTTGTTGTTGTACACAGACCACAGCTAAAAAATATAGTTATTGGTTATGCTAATATATATATACAGAGAGTTTTAATTTATATCTTGGCAGAAAGCAAATAAACAATTTTTTTTAAGTCAAATTTTTAATTGATCCAAGAGGAGTCTGCTCGTGAACCAGTTCAATTTCAAGGATTCCTTCAAAAAACATCTCCAAACCTCCATGTGCATTCTGCTACTGAATTAAATCTTTCGTTCTTTCTTTGGATTTTTGACAGAAGTGTATACAGTAGAAGTTAAGATATACATCACATTGACGTTTCTTGCTAGAGTTACAGAAAAGGTCAAGACAGATTTGGAAAACTTAAAAAATTATAAACCTAACTAGAGTTGGATGAGCTTGTTTCTGATTTCTCTTGGAGGAAATCTCTGCCTAAGTCCTTGGCATCTTCTTCATTTATTAAAAAGGAAAATGAGCAAGAAAAGTAATCCTAACTGTGGTTCAAAAGTAATTTTCAGAATTCAGCTTGGGGTAACAAGTCAGATGATTCTTTCCCAAAAGGCAAATAGTATCTTTTATTAAACTGATTAAGAATGATAAAAATATTCAATTTTTGTTTCCCTGTTTTTTTTTTTTTAACTGTTAACTGTTTTTGTTTTAACTGAGAGATTATTCACTTCATCATGGATATCTTCTGCTTTATTCTAAAGCAGAACTCTTTCCTAACTATAGGGATCGTCATTGTTATTTGCATATACAGATGTTCTAGTTAATGGGTCATTAACTAGATTAACAATTAACTAAAGTTATTTATTTGATATTAAGCATTTTGGTGATTTTCAGGGCTTCTTACACTGTTCTTGTTGAGCACATGCTTTTACTTCTGAAGTTTTATTTCATAAAAGAAGTATTAACTTTTTTCCTGCATTAATGAATTAAACTTTATGTAGTATTTTATCAAAGACATTAAGTCTGATGTATTTCACCTAATTTTAAGTGTCTACAGGATCTACAGCTAAAGCTGCATTACCCATGACTCCTTTTATAATTATTGTAGAAAAGTTTCCAACACAGTCTAGCTCACAGTGGTTCAGTGCTCAAAAGTAGTTCATTTCTGAACTACCAGACTATTACATGCTGCAAAATAGCCAGTGTTTGATTCAAGGCACTGCTTAGAAATGAATTCTGTTGTATAAGATAGTGATAAAAGTGGTTTTGGACATCTCTGTCATGCTGCCTCTGTCTTCCCTACCTCCTTTGAACTTAAATACAGAATTTTTGCTATGAAGTCCAGAGCAAGTGACAAGGAAAGCAGTTAGTTGATTTCTCTGTCCAAAAGTCATGAGCACATTTTGTGTTTGCAGGGGAGAAAGATTTTCCTCACTGTATTTGACTTCTAATTACTTCACCTTTATAGCATGGAGCTAACTAATCTCTTCGATTATTGGAGAGAGAGAGAGAAAGTCACTATTAATCAACACCTTAATCACTGATCAACCAGGTAGAAATCTGGTTTAGCACTGGAATTCCCGCTGGCAATATCAAATGAGGATCTTAAAACAGAGGAGAATGGGAGCCAACTTCTGAGTTTCTACATTCTTCATTATTATGTTTGAAGCTGTGCTATTGCTGCACTTCAGGATAAAATCAAGTTCGATCCCTGTATTTCACTTAATCACCATACTTTGGACTGACTGTTTTAGGATAGGGACCATGATAATATGTGGTTTGAGGGCTTTCTGATATGTTACCAGTTAATACTAGCAAAGAATGATGAAGACTGGAAACATTAAAAATATTTAAATTTTTTAAATTTTAAATTAAATTAAATTAAATTAAATTTATTTTTTAAAATTTTAAATTTATAATTTAAAATATTTAAATTAAAAATATAAGAGGTCTGACTAAGAGGTCTTCATTCCTAATAGAGTTGCTATAGCTACTGATACCTCTGTGGTGACTATGAGGAGTTATTTAGGAAACCCAAGGGTATTGGATACAAGAGAGTAAAAATAATTCAGCATTTGGAAGTTCAGCATCAAAGATTATGTAAAAGTAAGTTCAATGATTATGATTATATTGGATGCAAGCTAATATACAATCCATATGCAGAAATTTACTGCTTCTACATCATTGTTTTTTCACTCAGAGATAATGAGATTGTTTAATGATGATCTTCATGCCACAGAAACATTAAATTGCAGCCTACAGAAAGAAAAAAGATGCAAAAAACAAAGAACACACTTTCTCTCATAAGTGAGAATGGACAATTTCCTCAAATACAAATGGTATTTGCAGCATTAAAATCCCCAATAAATATATCCCTGTGTCTCTTGGCCATTATCTTATCAAGAGTTTTTAAAATATATTAATTTTTTAAATTATATTTTATATATTATATATTATTATTATATTATATATTATATATTAATTATATATTACATTACATTTATTATATTTTAATTTTATTTTTAATTATGTTTCTATTGAAGAACAGTCAAACTTCTTGTTTTATAACTACAAAACATCTAATTTGTATAGGCCACCCATAAAACAGCTTGTGAGCATTTTTTTAATTAAAATGATTAATTTGATCTCTCCTCTGTTGGGCAAACCTTGAGGGACCAACTGATCTGCACAACTGGAATTCACCAGACTTTGAGAATAGCTATGTGGAGTGAAGCACTCTGAAATCTGAAGTTTCTATTTGCTTTGAGGTTTGAACACATCAACAACCTAAATAGTCCAATCCTTTCTGATAACATCTGTTTTTCAGCAGTTTGCAACCTAAGAGAGATTTGAATTACCCATTCTGCTTTTATCATTTCTAATTGAAAGTTAAATAAAAGTCCTAGAAACCTGTTGACCCAAACAAATATAAATCTATGTGGATTCTTTATAAAAACACATTTAAATATGCTGAATTATCTTTTACTAGGAATAGGCATTGATCATTGATCACGTTAGTGAACTGAAGAAGATATGTTTTAACTTCTCTCTCTCTCTCTTTTTATTTTATTTTATTTTATTTTATTACTTTTTAACTTTTACACCAGATCCATCATAAACAAAATTTTCTTGGTGGGACACTTGGGTTATAGCTTAGTTCACAGAACATACAACCCTCCACAACCTTAACCAGTGTATTTTGATACCATAATGACTTACCCAGCAGAAAATAAATGGATGGTTTGCTTGGACTCTTTCTGATCTTCTCTCCTGAGCCTTTGGAAGATCATTCTCTGTGATATTCTCAGCCTGTATTTTCTGGACGTCTTCTTTTCCCGTTTAGCAAGGTAAGCTCGTGAAGATTTTTAAACGATTGTTTTTCCTACTGAGTGATAGGTCTGCCATAGTAGTCCTGGCTTAAGCATCTGTTTGAAACTGATCATTTGTGAATAGATTTCAGTGTCTGTCATGTATCACTATTTATCATACATGATTAGGAACAAGTACAATGCAGTCTTTGTAGTCTCATCTACTCTTTTTATTTTGCAATCAGACTACTTTTGAAAATGAAGAGGAGCTGCTACATTTTTTAAATTTTATACTATAAATCATCTATGTTTTTCTCCCAATACTTCTTGAATGACTTCTCTTGTTCTCTTTTCCTTCAAATCAAGAAAAAAAGTGTCCAATTTAAATTACAGATTCATTTTTGTATCTCAGTAACAGCTGCCCTGGCAATACATTTCTGATATTAATTTAGCTTTCTCAATATGTGTAACTTTCATTCCAACTAAAAGGCAATTGGTAGAACCCAAATCTCAGTTACATTTACTTTAATGGCATCAAAAAAGAAAGTTGCTTATTAAGAACCAAAGTACTTCAAATTAGTTATTTTCTCCAGCATAAATCATTAATATGTTTTTCCATGTATTTTTGCAGAACTACTATTTTCTGTGGCTTATGATCACAGAAGAAAATAGCCCCAAAAGATTTGCAGAATGTTTATTTTTCTTCTGTTGGAAGAATGAGAAAATAATATAAAGGTACCCAGAATTGTGAGGATATTTTAAAGTAAAAGGGTTTCTAGCATAGATTAACAAGTCATGTAGTGAGCTTAATTCTTGTAGCCTCAGAGGAAATACCTAATTCAGAAAAGCAGAATTGGACAATAGTTTTAATAATTTGTGTAAGGACATATTCATCCGTGCTTCCTAATTTCTTTAACATAATATCTACTTCATGTTTTAGTTTAACATGCTTTCTACACAATTTAATCATCACTCGTGCTTTTAACTTACTTTTTTCTTCCCTTAAACTTGTTGTATAAATATCTCCTTTCCCGGGTCTTGTTTTGCTATAAAGCTTTCAGTTGTTTTGTAATTGAGGACTTAAATGGATTAGCTTTGAATTTGTCTTTATATAAAATTGAAGATCAAGAAAATGATGCAGAACAAAAGGTAGTCAGTCCTATTTTAAGTAAAAAGAAAATATTTCCATTTGGGATATATACAGTATCCCTATTGGCTTCCATTAACCTGCATCAGTTGATTAGTTGAAAATCTGAGTGTCAAAATTTCAACTGGAGTCAACATGAGAACAGCAAATAAAATTATTGGCATATGAAGAATTTTTTTGCTCTTGAAGTATGAAAATACAAGGGTTTTCCAAAAAAATAGCTAAAAATAGAACATCACCACCAGTGTAAGTAGTAGTGTTATTTACAATTATTTTAAGACAGCAGAGAGGACTTCAATACTTATTAGTTAATATTACTGGGAGTTGTAAAATGCAATATTATATCGACCAGTGAAAGGTTTAGGGATGTTTTAGTCATAGAATCATAGAATCATTTAGCTTGGAAAAGACCTGTAAGATCTCAAGTCCAACCATCCACCTAACACTACAATTCCATGGCTAAACCGTGTCCCTAAGCACCACTTCTACACATCTCTTAAATACCTCTAGGGATGGCAACTCCTCCACTTCACTGGGCAGCCTGTTCCATGCCTAACAACCCACTGAGTGAAGGAATTCTTCCTGATACCCACTCTAAACCTCCCCTGTCATAATTTAAGGTCATTGTTCTTTTTTTTTTTTTTTTTTTTTTGTAATAATAATAATAGTAAATAGTAATAGTAATGGTAATAATGGTAATAATGGTAATAATAGTAACAGTAACAGTAATACTAATACTACTACTAATAAATAGATACTTGATCACTGTTGATGAAATAAGAATGAAAGCTTATTTATTGGCATTATTGAAGTTCTGACAGCAGCCTTTTTTTTCTTTCTTTTTTCTTTTTTTTTTTTTTGTCTTAGACATTTATGAATATATATATTTTCAGTTTGTTGGCCATGAGTGATTAATAGCCACTTGGTTATGAGGCAATGACACTCTTCCAGTCACAGGATAGACTGTATAACAATCCAATCAAGTCTTCCTAACTACTGACTACAGGTGTCATTTTAGTAGCATGTCATCAGTACTGCTAGAAAGTTAACATATTATAGACAGAAAGCATTTTCTTCAAGGAGTAGGAGGAAAAGTTTCATTTCTTAAATGCATTTAATTTCTGCTGGTTGCACCCAAGGCAGCAACCAGATATTTTTTTCTCTAATCTGTACATCCAAAATGATAGCCTATTGCTTCACAACAGAAAGATAGACTCAGCCAAAAATGATTATGATTCTTTTTTTTTTTTTTTTTTAATATTCAGTAGCAAAGTGTTTCTTTTTGAGCAATTAAACTGCATATTCAATGCAGAAACTGAAATAGAGTAATCACTACATAATTTGACTAGGAATCATGCCATGAGAAGAAAAGCTATTGTGATATCCCTGGAACTAAATGTGCTGGAAAATTCATTTGTCTTTTATGCAGGGATGTTTTCTTGGGTCTACTGAGTTGATGAGTGCCCTTATTTCTCATTGAAGTTAATAGGAGATGGAGGTTCTCAATGTCTCTCAGGAGGTTCTTAATTTTTTATGTTATCAACGGTTTGAACTGAAAGGATGTTCCAGAACAGTGTAGTGGAAGTTCTTATCAAACAGATTCAGAGCCTCTTTGAAAGCATCTTTAGAGCTGAAAGGCTGGAACCTGATGAGAGGAACATTTTTTTTCAGTTGAGTCACCAAGGTGATTGGCTCTGGGGCAGACGCCTTTGGCAGTGGAGCAGGGGTTTCCTGCATCCAGTTTCCAGCTGCGTGCAGGGGGTTTCCTGAGTTGAGACCACTTGAGGCAGCCAAGCGAGCCACCAGGACGCAGCAGCCCTTGCAAGGGTGGCTGACCAGGCTTGCGGTGGAGCCGGAAGCGCCCCCCATTCTCGTACAAAGGCAGCCCCTCGGGAACACATGCAACAAGGACTCAGTGAACAGGGCACAGCACATCAGTCAGGGCAGGGCGCAGCAGTTTGCATGGCATTGTGCACAGGGAGGGCAAGCAAGCAGGGCACAAGGTGGGTCATTTTATATTCTGAGAGCAGCAGAGAAAGGGCCTTCTGCTGTAACAGAAATGGTGTCCATCCACAAAGCCTGCCAGTCTGAAGCTGAATCCCAAATGGAGGAGCCACAACCTCCCCAGGCAGATGCCTACAACCAAACAGACCTCCCAAAGACTGAAAGACCTGCCCAGACCCTCAGTTCCAGGGAACTCCAGTCTCAGGAAGTCTCCCTAGGTCCTGAAGGCAGAGGTGGGTGTCATGGATGTAACGATGTTAAGGGGATCAGGAGCACAAGTAGTGTTCTTCTCTGTCCTCCTGGTTGGTGACTGGGACCCAAGAAGAAGGAGATGAAAGGATCAAGTGAATGATTGGCTGTGAGGCTGTGCCATGCTTAAGGTTTTAGGTTCTGCGATCTTAGTACTTCTGAGACAGGGGGCATGCTGACACTGGACAAGGCTCACCTGACCAGGTGGGGCAAGAGTGTTCTGGGCAGTAAACTGTCTGGGCTTATCAGGAGGGATTTAAAATAGATGCAGTGCGGGAAGGTGATGTACCTCTGAGTGAAGGAAGCAAATCTGAGAAGATTGTTACTTTAAGAAACAGGAAAACGCTTGTGAACTGTCCCAAAGCAATCAGGAAGGGTTCTTCTGGAAAAGTGATGCAACCAATAGGCCAGCTGAAGTGCCTCTACACACACACAGCATGGAAAAAAGGAGGAATTGGAAACCATGGTGTAATTAGACAAACCTAGAAAAGTGGACCCATATGAACCTGATGATGTTCAACAAGTCTAGGTGCAAGGTGCTGCACCTGGGTCGGGGCGATCCTGGACATGAACATAGACTGGGAGAAGGACACATTGTGAGCAGCCCTGCAGAGAAGGACTTAGGAATTCTGGTGGACGAAAGGCTTGACATGAGCCAGAAGTGAGCACTTGCAGCCCAAAAGGCCAGCTGCATCCTGGGCTGCATCAAAAGAGGAGTGGCCAGCAGGTAGAGGGAGGGGATTGTCCCCCTCTGCTTTGCCCTTGTGAGGCCTCACCTGGAGTGCTGTGTCCAGGCCTGGGGCCCACTGCACAAGAATGATGTGGTTCTGTTAGAACAGGCCCAGAGGAGGGCTACAAAGTTGATTAAGGGGGCTGGAGCACATCTCCTATGAAGAAAGGCTGAGAGAACTGGGGCTGTTCAGCCTGAAGAAGAGAAGGCTCTGGGTTGACCTTATTGCAGTTTTTCAATACTTAAAGAGGGCTTATAAAAAAGATGGAAAGCAACTTTTTGCTCAGGCAGATAATGACAAGACAAGGGAGAATGGCTTTAAGCTAAAAGAGGGAAGATTTAGATTAGAGGTTAGGAGGAAATTCTTCACTCAGAGGGTGGTGAGGCGCTGGAATAGGTTGCCCAGAGAATCTGTGGATGCCCCGTCCCTGGAGGTTTTCAAGACCGGGTTGGATGAGGCCTTGGGAACCATGATCTAGAGGGTAGCATCCCTGACCATGGCAGGGGGGTTGGAATTAGATCGTCTTTAAGGCCCATTCCAACCCAAGCTCTTCTATGATTCTTTAATTCTATGATTCTATGAATAGCTAAAAAACTACATATGTAATGCTGAAGAATGGAGATCAGTTTTAAGAGAACAGACATATAAAATATTGTATTCATTCTATTCTAAACAAAATTATTATTATTATTATTTTTTTCCAGCAGTTTACCTCCCGTTTACCTGTGAAGATCTGGACTCATATTCAGGAGTTAGTTTCTGTAGCTATTCAAGTACATATCTTTGTTGTTTCATGAGAATAGATTTTTATCTGAGTCTTTCCTGAAGAGAGATTTTCCATTGCACAATGTTGCTTGTGCTAGAGGTTTCCTGTGAGCCAGATGACATATTTAAATAGCATAGAACAAAAATAACAGGTGTTTAAAAAAAATAAAATAGCAGTTAATTAATTTTGTGCCATCCCTGCCTGAAATGGAGTCCTCTCTACTGTCAGTGCCAATAGGTGCTGAGCTACCTATTACATAGAATTAGTTTTCATCAAAGTCTAAATTGTGGCTCCGCCAAATCCAAGAAGAGAATGAGATGTTAAATATTACAGTGAAGTACTTGAGAAGTAGTTTGACAAGCCCCAGACTAGAATAACCTCCAGTGGAAAGGAGGTACTTTCCCTCCATAGGAAAGAAAAGAAAATCAAATCTAAGATGACATGATGAAGCTGGATAAAAGACTACCTGAACTGTATTTCCTTCAAGGATTACCAATTATTCTGAGTTGCATAACTGTGATATTTATTAAAAAAAAAAAGTGTGAATACTTAAAAAAAATTATGTTTGTTTGTGTGTTTGTTTTTAATATATTTTAATAGTTCAACCAAGGCAGTAGCTTATGTAAGATACTTTACCTGAGCGGTTGGGATTTAGTAAAATTCCATGTATCCTGGATAAAGATTGTCAAGACTTAAATTTAGATAACTTCATCTTTTAATTACTGTACATCTCTGAGGAAACACAGTTCAGGTAACATATATTTTTACTAGGACAGAATCATATTTCATATTTCTACCTTGGAAAGAAGCCAAAGGAAATGATTACTGTGCTATTGGACGGTGTTGTTGTTGTTCTTGTTGTTGTTGTTGTTGTTATTATTATTATTATTACTATTATATTTTATTTTTCTCTCTCCATTATTTTAAAGTACCCTCAGTGTCTCATGAAACTTACTCACTTCACTTTTACTGGAAACTTGGATAGTCATTACTTATTTTTTTCTGAATTTCTTTTCTTATTCTGTGATGTTCTTTTCCTGTGGATAGGAGAAGAAGGAAGGCATACACCCACTCAGCTTAACCAAAGCACTTGCTTAAACAAGTGCTAGTCAAGAAATAAGTATCAATTTGAGTTCCTTCACCTTCTAAACAGAATAAAATTATGCTTTTGTTACATTTTTTTTTCTCTTCAGAATAGATGAATCTTGGTGCCCAATATATTTGAGAGACTTTAGCACATAAATTATTATGAACTGCATCTTTTAAAGTATTAAATATCAAAGATAAAAAATACTGCTCTGAAGAAGATGAAAAGAAGAAGGAACCCCCCATCCCCCATCACCCCTCCCCCCTCAATGAAACAAAACAGATCAGATCAGAACAAAACAAAACAAAACAAAACAAAAAACAAATCCCTGGACAGCTCTGTAATGCCAAAACATAAGCTGATGAAAAGACAACCTCAAAAGAAGCTATTTTTTCAATCAAAAAATATCAATCAATATGTATATTTCATCACGAATTTTCCAATCTGCAGTGGTTTCCATGGAGAATAACGACATTTTAATGACATCTATATTTAACAGTGAGTCTTTTGTATAGTTCCCTGAAAGGACAATGCTATTGAATCACCTATTCCACTGGTTGGAGTGGATTTCCCATTTGAAAATATATGTATATGTATAGTGAAGGTTTTGGTAAACTGACTAATTGTTGAGAATTTTAGTTTCTTACATGGTGAAGTTGAGGTAAAGATATTGATCTTTTTCTAGGATAGGCATTGAAATTAATTTTAGTTAGGGGAACAAGAAAATTTTTGTGATTGAATAAGTAATATATTCTATGTTTACAAACTGTTTAATCCATTGTAAAATGAGAAGAAATATCAGTCACACTGGATTCTAGTTTTTTTTTAGATAAAGAAAAGATTTTCTCTTGTGGTGTCATGTCAAGATATCTCAGGTCTTAAAGGTGGAAGAAACTCTTTTTTCACATACTGAGCGTGGGAAGACCAGAGACATTTCAATAGCTTATTCTTGTGGCATTACCTCCCAGATAATGACAATGATGAGTTCACCTATTTGCACTATTTGTGTACAGTTTAGGCCCAACAATAACTTGTAATATAACTAAAAGACTTATTAGTTACAACTGAGTCACTCTCTCTCTCTCTCTCTCTCTCTCTCTCTTTTATTTTTGTATTTATTTTATTTTTATTTGTTTTTTTTGAGTAACCTGTTTTCTTATTTGTGAAAAATCATCATCCTATTTACTGGAACAACCAATGCAGAGATATGTTTTTGACATCTTATTCTTGTCATTTTCTTTAATTGGTGGTAGAAGATGGAAACTATAAAAGAAGCTCAGTAATTGTGTCACAGAGGACTGACCTCCTGATATTGTTTTGCATAATCAGTAATTAAAAAAAAAAAAAAAAAAAAAGGAGAGCAAGAGAGAGAGAGAAAATGAAAATTGGAACATTCTCATGAATTTCCTCAGGTTGGCTGGCTACAGTCTGTGCTCTCTTTGGTGGGTCACAGTAATATAACGCTAATAGCACTAATCAACATAGCAACTTGTTTTTTAAACAGAGTGTCCCAACATCAGGCAATGACAATTTAAATAGATTCTTGACCTTTGGACTAAATCATATCTGTATTTTGATTTACACAGTCTCTAATGGAATGGAAGAAAGAGCCTGAAATACCTCAAAAAGCCATGGGTACACACACATATATATACATAATCATATATATATATATATAATGTCTATACAATTTAGATGCATATAATATTATTTTTCAAGAATAAAATTTTATTAACCCTTTTGAAAACATACATTTAGAATTCATCCACCCTTGACACTCAACTATCACTTGAGTTACTTTGCTGTTTGTAAGATAATATCAATAGACATTTCAAGATTTGTGAATGAGAAATTAAAGAAACAAACATAAGGCAATTGAAATACATCTTATATTTACAAAACTTTTTAAAAACAAAAAGTATTGATGAATAGTTTTGCTTCACATGAACGCAAAATAGTTGGTGAGCTTCAGATAATCAGGTGTAGAGGAAAAGAGTCAAAGAGAAGAGCATAATGGCTTTTGAAGTTCAGATGTAATTAAGCTGTTGTCCTTGAAAATTTCCTGTCCTTTACAAAAGTAAACACAGTTTGAATCTACAAAGTGAAGTACTTGTATATTGGAAACTGAATAGTTTCTCCATCACTATAATAAGACTGTAGAAAAAAACAAAGACCAGGGATTACCGTATCAGCAGTTTCCATAATTTAGGAAAAGTTTCTTTTTCTAGTTTCTTTTCGGTATCAAATCTCTGTCTTGAAAATGGAGAAAATAGAAAGCTTCAAGTATACTGCTAACAAAGAAACAATATGAATGCTGTCTGATATTATTTTGAATAACAATTTTGATATTTAGTGTTTACAGTAGGCAAGCACCTAGGAAGGCTCCAAATATTATTACCTTGAAAAGGTGTAGAATAAAAAATTGTGGCCAAGAGGAAATAAAAAAAATGTAGGGAAAAAAACCAAACAAACAAACAAAACAACAATAACAACAAAACAATCAAACAAAAAAAATTTACAACTTTGTTACATTTCAAAATTGCTCTCCACTAAGTCTGATTTTGTAAGCTTAATACTGCAAAATTTAAAATGTTGTGGAAAGAATTGAACAGGCCATAAAAAAAGATGAAAAGAAGTAAATGAATAAACCTTTTCAAATGACTTTTTTGAAACCTAAGTTTATATACTTACTTTCAGAAATTTATGGTTTAGTAAGGCTGTTCATTATGGACAAGATTTTTTATAATCAGATGTTAGTGAAAGCCGCTGCACTTCCACACCGCACAACGGCTGAAAAGTGAAATGGCTTAGGTCAAAGTCTATTTTGCCATCTTACAAGCAGTTCTTTGGGGGTTAAGGAGAGCAAAAACACACTGATATACCTGCTGCATATATAGCCGTTGCATATTTCATTCCTAAACTTATCTGTGTATTACCTTAATTTTTGTCTTCATGGAAGACCAAATACAGGTTAAACAGCGGATCAAGACCATACAAAACTATGGACAGAATCAAGAATAAAAATCAATAAATATGAAATCATAAATCATATGTTCCAGCCCTTGGAGTTTTTTTTTTTTCTTTTTTACTTGAAGTGGACAGTGAAACAAAAATATCCCACCACCACCAGTGCTCATTTTCCTGGTTGATTGGCCTGTCTGTCATTCTTGCTCATGAGTTTTTTAGCTTATAGAAATAGGAAAGAGGTTATTTTGTTCTCTGCTACCAAAGAGTATTTCAGCCATATGTGCAGGTTGACAGGTGGGCTGAGAAGTTCAATCCCAAACCATCACTTCTATTTATATGGTTTATTAAACAGCTGAAAGGTTTGGAATCTCTCAGTTCATTGTAAAATCCATTTCTCTGCATGAACAATTCACCATAAATTAAAGGCTTCATACCCTGTAATATAATTATTCTTGTTCCTTGAAATTAACTCTTTCTATTTAAAAAGGAAAGAATGGCATTAAACAAGGAGCTGCCCATCAAAAGTAGCAATGAATGCATCTCTCTTTTTTTTTCTTTTTTTTTTTTTTTTTCATAAATGATAGACAATATTGGCACTTTACTCTTAAATATCTGGAATCTTCAGAATTTACAAAGATCAGAAACCATTCAGAAAAAGCTAGATTAAATTCTTAAAACAAAGCATATTTCATAAATATTTAATGCTTTAAAGTGGCAGTTAGAACTGGACAAGAGGCTGGATCTGCTCAAGCAGCCTCATACTAGATGATAAGTCTCTCTGTGTTTGTAAAGATTGTTGACTTACTGTCTATGACTCAAGGTTTACTCAAAGCCAGACAGATGCAGATTCTCTTCTCTATGTTTTGATTTTGCAGTCTGTCACACATCACTATGTGATCACTTCACACTATGTGAAGTAGAAGTAGTAATACAGCTTCACCTAATTGGTTGTAGCAAGGAATATGAGGCTAGGAAAATCTTCTCTGACTCCGGAAATGGATCCAGAGAAGGTCACACAGTGAACTAAAAGTGGTAAAAAGTTTGACACAGAAAACAACAAACACACACAATGTAAAGATAAGTGATCACATTTTCTTGGTTTTAGTCGGTGAATAAATCATGCTAAAGCATATATGAAATTTCTCTAATCTTTTGCGATGCATGATTCTTCTATGCAGAATGGATTCCTCATTTGATCTGATACAGGTTTGTCTGAAGTTAGAAAAAAGTTTAAGGTTAAAAGTTACCAAAAAATAGAATTTGCTAATTTGCCATTCACTCTCAACCCTCACCGCAAGATGATCAGTGCCTAAAACATACACATCTTTGCTTCCTATCTTTTTTTATTTCCATACCATATCCTCATATAGATATCAAAGCAAATAACTGTAGTGTAACTCTTAGAAGATTTAAAACAAACAAGCAAACAAGCAAACAAACAATATAAGAAATTGGAATATAAAAATCCACCGGAAGAGAAAACGAGTAAAAGTCTAAGGACTGGTGAAGAGAATTGGTCAATACTCATCTTTATTATGCTGTATAACTCAACTAAAGGAAGATCGCAGAGAGCAGTTTTTGTGACTTCTATGATACTGACTTGATCAATGTCTTGCCAGGGCAAAAATTAAACTGAAGCTAACCAAACTATGGAAAACAACTCAGGCTGGTTCCTCTACTTTAATATTTTGCTATTAAGAGTCCTAACGACATCACAAAATTGTCTCAAAATGCTGAGGAAGACACAACCTCTTTTGCAAGATAAAAGCATATATTTGAATGTATTTTTGCTATGCACATTCAGAAATTTTGCCTTAGCTACTATTGAAAATCTCAGATAGACTCAAAAGCATGAGAAATTGTATAAGTGAGACTCCTATCTAGTTCTGCTAAGTGGGATGGAATTTACCTCAGTCAAAATATTTTAATTTATGCAGAAATGTTAATCAGGATGGGTAATTTCCAGATGATAGGGACATAATAGATGAACTGGGGAAATAATGATGCTTTAAATAATGGGCTCTCTTTATACATAATTGACTTCAGCCTCAAAGATCCTGTCTCCCTTATTCATCCAGGATTAATGAGAGGTGTTAATAACCAGTCAGATTAGAAAACTCTTCAATAAGTGACAGAAACTGACAAAAATATTTTTAATTTATTTATATATTTTTTTTTTACAAAAGGTGTCCCCAGCTAAAAAATTAGCCCAAATCTGCCATTTACAATGCTCGTATATTTGTTTTCAGACTTGCTGAAGTAAATCTCCCATGTAATAAAAGCATATAAAGGAAAAAAAAAAGATAAAATATTTTATTATTGAACTGCAAGAGGATGATTGATTTCTTTACTTTCCCTCAATTTTATAGGCAGAAGTTTTTACCTACAAACAGCTTCATCCACAGTTCTTAAAAGACTTTCAAAAACTTTTGGGGGAGAGGTATAAAGAGGACGTGTATTTTATATTTTCTATTTAAAAAATGCTAATAGGCATTTACAATCCAAATACTCCAAATTTTAGCTTTGGGCTATTTTCATTTTTTTTCCTGTTCTGAAATTTTGATATGAAAAAGCAATCTTCTTTGCATAAAATAGAAAATAACTTATTGCCTATTTCAGAAAGCTGAAGAATCCTGAAATACTTTGTACACAAAGAAAGCAAATCCTACCTAAGTATACCTTGCTTATTACAGAGTTCTGTGAAAAGACAGATTCAAATGTTAACATTCATGCTTCCAATTGCATTTACCTATTTGGACGCACAGCATAGATTTAGGTCTGAAGGAGCTCACAATGGCAGATGATTTAGGAAAATGGGTCAAACTTCAGTGAAATAGAAATCAAGCAGCACATGTTTTTTGTTGTCATTGCTTGTTTGTTTATTTCTGGTCCTTTCTCACCGAGTCTTTCATACCTGGAAGGTTTGCTCATTAACCTTTTCTTAAATAATATCTTCTTAATACTATATCGTATTATCTCTGTTATTCTTCCTATTTTTAGCTTCACTTTTTTTTGGTATTTCTGTCACAATTATTTATAGGTATACAATTTCGTTAAGACACCACATCATCTTTTTTGTTGCATTCACCCTGCAGGTAAACTGATCTGGACACACAGCTTGGATTTGCAGGTGGTACACAATGTCACAGCACAATGTGTTTTGAGACAGTGTGTCAGCATTCTTCCTTGACTTGGCTTGGCTTGCTTTGACTTGCATTTTCATTGTCCTCTGTTAAATCTAGCTGATATATATAATTATGTTTATATTTCACATTTACTTAAAAAGAAGAATATTATTTCAATTAATGTTTTCCTCAAAGAAATTTGGGAGGTTTTTTTCTGATTAATTTGTTTATTTTGTTGAAACTTTTTAAATCTCATGGTATGGCATATGTCCTTGGGCTATTTGCTATTGTGGTCTGTCTTCTTTCTCCCAGACATACAATTTATTAAGTCTGATGTGTCACTGACTGCAGGTCAAATTTTCAAGGCCTGCACCTGTACAAAATGATTATGCTTGTTGAATTAATTGCATCTGTATTAGTTTGTGCTAATGACTTGCCAAATATTTGAATACATTTTGTGGCCATGCAACTACTTGACTCTAAAGACATTCAACTGTACAATTTCTTACTGAAATCAAGGCATGGTATGATATAAGATAAGGTGCGTATATATATATATATATATATATGAATCAACCTTAGAATATATTTGCATGCAATCTTATTGGCATTTTTATAATCCACTGTAAACACTAATTTGCAATGATGGCTGAATTAATTTTTAAAAGGCATATGCTTTACAACATATTGTACGGAGGGAGATATAGTAGAAATATATACCTGGATATGGATTTTATGTTTTCTACATTTCCTTCTGAAGTAAGTGAAATCTAGGAAACTTTCTCATCATTCATCAGTATTATAACTTTGTTGCAGCCTACAGAAATCATATGAGGAGTAAACACTAACTCACTTGCCATATTCTCACTCCTTAGCTTTCGCAGTGGAAGTTTTTAAGTTTTTATTTTATTTTTTATTATATGTGACATCAGTGCCATCTGGAATGCAAGGAGCTCCTCATCCACCAGTGACTGGCAGAGACCACCATCTCTGTGTCACTTATGATCTGTTAAACTGCCATTGGATACTGTCAGCTTTCACTCACCACCAGTCTAAGTGGGGTATGAGCCAGGTGCCCTACAGTTTAAAGTCTCTGTATTACAATGCCAATTCTCTGAGTCTTGTTAGAAATCTAAGTGTGTTTTTATGGATTTAATCTGAAGTAATGCTGGAACTCCAGATCTATGAGGATCTGGATGACAGATCCTCATAGGACGTGACAGAATGGAGTCTACACATAAGTCTCTCAAGAACTAATTCTACCAAAATATATTACTGAGGTTTTTCTTTATTCCTCGCTCCATGTCCAGTGAATTATAACATGATGGATACACTGCATGGTGCAAAATATGCCAAAATCAGTATTGCACACTTTATTCAGTGAGCAGGCAGAACATATGATCCTTTCTAAGTTTAATGTGATAATGTTGCATTATAAGTGAAGACAATTGACTGTGCATAACTGCATTAAGCAAACTCACTGTGCAGAACCATTTATTATATTTAATCAAGTTTGAGTGAGGTCTGCAATTCTCTCCCATTTAAATCAGTGAATTAGCACTGTTGTAGATGAGTGGAAGGGAATTAAGGAAAGAAAAGAAGGGAGTTGACAGACTGCAAGAACAAAAATACTGACTTGGAAATCACTATACCTTTACCATGCTATCCATGAAGAATTCAGTATAGGTCCACAGAAGGCATCCATTTCTTCAGTGTTTGTTGTCTAGAATTATTTCACCCCTGTATAATCTTTTCCTTTACTCTCACAAAAATTAAATTTACAACTATTTTGACTACATACTGTTACAAATGATCTGTAAAAAGGAAAACCATATTAGATTATGCTTCTGCTCAGAGCACTTAGAGGTGTGTCTTCTGCATCTCTCTTGGACCATTGGAGTTACTGCTGTCTGTGCTCTCCTCAACATGGCAAACAATTTTTCATTGTATCTCAGTTTCAAACAGGCAATCACACAAAGATAGGGTTGTTTTTGTTTGCTTGTTTGTCTGTTTGTTTTTGTAAGCCCCAGACTGGTAGACCTAAGATGGGGATATATTCACATCTGCAATAGTAACCATGCTACGACACTATATGGACAAAAGGGCACTTGTTTAGAGAACAAGACACTTCATTAGATCTCCATGCCTAGAAGGCCTAACTGTCACCATGTAGAAATTGTCTTATCTGACAGCCTATAGTGCAAGAGTCTGCTATTAGAATATGAATTTGCATAAGAATGATATTCACATAAACAGAAAAAAAAAAAAGAAAGAAAGAAAAAAAAGAATTAGAAGTTAAACTCCAGTCCACTGGCTGTCAAAAGATAGACCCTAGGTGAGGCTTACCACAGCAGGTTTGTATCCCTACTTGTTTAAATTATTAAAGAAAGGAAGCATTACTAGAAGCACACTGGGAAAAATATTCTAAAGTTTTATATGTTGTTTTAATGGCATGATTTTATTAATTTTAATCTAGATATGTTATTGATTCTTGATAAGTTTGTTTAATTTGCATATTGAAGTGAATGAAGCACAACAAGGAAGTCAATTTTAACAGTCTGGAGCAAATACTTATACTGTGAATTTTGGATCAGGAGTGCAAAATAAGAAATCTTACTTAAGTTTATTTAGAAACACAGTCAGATGTTCCTGATAAAATGACCGTAACACTGTATTTTTGAAAAAATAAAGAACTCTGCATTTCACTTTCTCTAATAATGAAACATGTGCAGGAATTATCTGTTTCAACCTCACTAAGGAAGAAGTTAAAAGGTGCTTTTAGTTCGACAGGGATTGATCAGATGGATAAAGAAAGATGACAGAGGCAAATTCAAGTACAGTAAAAATATTCCATCAACCTGGAGAAGGCTGAGGTGATATCCCTGGTTTTGGGTGGATTGTAGGTAGATAAATAATATCATCTGAAAGAGAACTTTCAGGATGTAAATCCCATGACAATTTACTAAAATGATGTGCAGAGCTAAAAATTTTCCACAAGGCTTTGAAACTTGCTATCAGATATTTTTTAAATTGTTGTTAGATTGTCTGGTGATATTGACAGCCCAGTTCAATTGAAATCAAACTGAAATATACTCAGAATAAAACAATTTTATATTTAGAGGAGAGGGGAGGAAAAATAAAAAAGATTGGAAATAATAGTTTCTTCAAAATAGCAGGGTTTTTTTTCTGCAACATCATTTAGATGTAAACTTCTATGCAGACATCTGTGAAATAAGATGTCTGTTGGGTATTCAATCTTATATATTTAAAATATATTTGTAAAAGTGGATTGAAACATGAGAATAATGTGAATTTAATTTCCATTTAATTTGTTTTAAAGTTAAGCCTTTTTATACGTTCCAATGTTTCCACATAAAAGAATCTGAGCCTGTCTTATATGCTGAAAAGAACATAGGGGAAAATTAAAAATGTAGATAATTTGAATTAAAAAATATTTGCATTAATTTTCTTTATTAAAAAATCTTCAAAATAATGTTCTTCAAAAAGATGTTTTGCAATGCTCCTTATATATTTTTAAAGTATTTACAGTACTCAAGTCTTGGCTAGTAAAAGAAGATCTAAAATCTATCAAAAATCTAGAAAATAATCAGTTGTCATTATATTAAAAATACAATTTGCTGGGAAAATAAAAAACATTATTTATGAACTTTTAATGAAATTTTGGTAAAATCTAAGGAACTTATGTTTGTTATGACTTTGCACAGTATTTAGAGCTTCTCCTTTGCCTGCAAATTAGAGACATTAAATACTTTTCTCTCCTGTGTATGCTTACAGCACAGCCAGACATGCTCTGATGATTGAATTCAAGCAGCCTAAGAAATTACTGCCACCTAGTCAAAAGCTAGTATCCTGGAAGCTGAGATTCAGGGTTTGACTCTGCAGGGTTTGACTCCATTCCCAGTCCATTTCTACACAAAGTTAAAGAGCTTAGTGTACATCAGGGGTTGACACCTTTTCAATTTCGCTGTGCGTATTTTTTTTTCTTCTAAAAGATGAGTTTAAAATTAAATTGGCTGTGGATAAAATAAGTTTATGACTCTTTTATGCTTCTATGCAAAGTTTTTTAGTGCTGTATTCTTAACACATATTGTCTGTGTAGAGACTATACGACTGGCCGGTTATTAGACACACAAAGATTGTTAACACACAAGGTCATTTAAACATAATTTCAGGGTCTTTTAACATCTCCTGTATTACTTTACTGAATTTGGGGATATAAATACAAATTACTTTCTCATATCAGCGTGGAAAAATCATTTCTTAAATACAAGGAGGAGATACTAGGGGAGGGGGAAAATACAATAGATGTGATGTTAAAGAATCTCTAAATTGTTGGACACTTTTTTTTTTTTTAAGAATAATTTGAAGATTTTAAACTCTGAATTGACCATTCAGAAATGGTAAGAATAAAACATATTCTGTGAACTGAAAAAGTAGGAAAGAAGAAAACCACAGAGAAAAAATAAATATATATATATAATATATATGTATAATATATATATATTATATAAAGAGAATGATATATATAATATATATATAACATTATATATATATGCTTACTACTTTAGGGATAAGGAGATGAGAGTGAAGGCTTATAAGCTTTTTTATAGGAGGACAGTAAAATTACCAGTGTTTGTCATCATCATGTTCTGATACATCTGTATTGGGTTTGCATGGCAAGGTTTTGGTAGCAGGGGGGCTGCAGGGGTGATCTCTGTAAGAAGAATCTAGAGCCTGCCCCATTTTAGATAAGGGCCAGTTTCAGCTGGCTCCAAACCAACCATTGCTGACCAGAGCCGAGCCAATAAGTGATGCTGTTTGCACCTCTGTGAGAGCAGATTTAGGAAAGGGAAAAGAATGCTGCACAACAGCAGCTGGGAGAGTGAGGAACAGCCCTGCAGACACCAAGGTCAGCAAATAAGGAGGGCAGGAGGTGCTCCAGGCACCAAACCAGAAGTTCCCCTGCGGCCTGTAGAGAGGCCCCTGGTGGAGCAGGCTGTCCCCCTGCAGCCCATGGGTCCCACATGGAGCAGATCTCCATGCTGCAGTCCTCCTGGTGGAGGAGGTGGATGTGGCCTGGAGGAGGCTGCGACCCATGGAGAGCCCCCGCGGGAGCAGGCCCTGGGCCGGAGCTGCAACCCGTGGAAAGGAGCCCACGCGGGAGCAGGGGGTCTGGGGGGAGCTGCCGCCCACATGCGGGGTACCTGTGCTGGAACACTTTGCTCCTGGGGGATGGACCTTGTGGTACGGATCCATGTGGGAGCAGTTCTTGAAGAGCTACTGCCTGTGGTAAGCCCATGTAGGATCAGTTTGGGAAGGACGGCATCCCATGGGAGGGACCCCACATGGAGCAGGGGCAGAGTGATTGTGAAGGAGCAGCAGAGATTAAGGGACTGACCACAGCCCCCATTCCCCCTTCTCCTGTGCCACTTGGGGGGAAGAAGTAGAATAGGGTGGCTAGGGAGAAGGTATTTTTAGTTTCACATTTCTCTAGTCTGTTAGTAATAGCCAATGTTACATTAATCTCCCTATGCTGTCTGTTTTGCCCATGATGGTTTTAAAGAGAAATTTGGTAATTAAAACCACTGTATCATACATTAAAAAGGAGTTGTTGCTAAAATACTCCACAAAGTATATTTCCCATGCTTTAGGGGGCTGAGGGTGGAGGGAGTAGGTTGGAAAAAAAAAAAAAAAAGAAAAGAGAGATTTAACTAATATGGCTTCTCTGCACAAAGGAGGAGCAGCATATGAGGAGGTCTCTATTTGTTGTACAGTGTGTGTGAAACTATGGCCTGTAACTGTCAGAATCAAATGTACCTGTACTGTAAGTTGCAGCTGTACACACAGATCAATAGCACAGATCGAGTTCTGAGTCAATATATTTTCTTAGAATTCAAGACTGTTTTCATATTACACAAGGTACCTTAAGGTCCTTGTTAACAATAATGGCAATATATTTTATAATATGAAAACCTCTCTAGTTATTTACTAAAAATCAACAGCAAAGAAACCCCAAAGCAGCAAAGTGGTTCTATGAGATTCCCAACTGACTGAATTTGAAGGAAGGAATACTCTGTTTCCTCTTCAGACATGGTCATTTTTTAGTATTTTACACTGGGGGTGGGAGGAAGAATTTATTTACTAGGAGTAGGATGACTTAAAGAAAGTTCCACTAACAGATATTTCAAAAAATCACCAGAAATTCTGGCTGTTAATTTGTATCTTGTTACTATTGCTCTAAGAGTACTAGGTGGTTTGATCAAGGCTCAAGAGCATGACTTCTGTTTTTTTGCTGTCTTGTCTTTGTTTTCTTTTTCCATTCTAAAGATTGACTTCACTCAGTGATTTAACATTTCTCTGTCTTAAAACAAACAGTTCCAGAGTGTAATTTATTCTTTTGTCTCCTGGAAGCATTTGAGATTTAATTTAGTCATGTATATTTTATGAAATATTTAAAAGTTTTATGTAAATGTGAAGCACTGTAATGATCATTAATATAATACAATTGTTAGCCTTTTCATCTTGCCTGTTTTTAGGAATGGCTTCAAAAATCAAATTTCTAGCAATATTCTTTTGGGGTAGTTTAGTCATTGCTTTTCATGAACAATTTGTGCAATGTGACTTTTTTTTTTCATTTGGTAGTTATGTGTCAATAACTGATTTCTCTGGTGTCACTAATAAAATTCCTTTATTAATTTAAAATTGTTATTAAAACAGGAAAAAATAATAGAGTAAATATCAGGAACTGGACCAAAAGTAGTTGCAAGAATTATAATGGTATAATTTTATGAATTTGTAAATTTAATGCATAATTAACTACATCTAAAGTATCTGATTGTGCTATCAGTCATATAATTTTAACTTAGCTGGACTTAATCATTGTTAAAATGTGATTGTTTAAAACTCTCAGGAAAAAAAAAGGGGGGGCGAAAAAGACAACACTAATATTCAGAGTGACTGTGGCAAGAAAACTCATATATGACTAGGTTTTCCCAGTGACTGGATCCCTAATGAAAGTTTTCTGAGAAGAATATTTGTGCTTTGAATAATTAAAGCATGCATCATAACTTAAATTACAGTGCTACTGATTAAATTAAATCAAGCTTCTCCCATGTTGCAGTGTATCTAAAGATAATTACTATCCTTTCCTAAAGTAGTTTGTCAATTTGAATGGAGTAATTTGACAAAGGAAATTGCACCTGGGGCTGCTGTCATGTCTTCTAAGGTTTGGGGCATTTGGTGTGTATGAGAATTGGAATGCTGCAGGTAGCTCTTGATAAAACCAACTGATGTCTTGTCTGTACAAATAATTTTTTAGTTCCCTTGCATTGCATTTGTTGGTTTTGAGGCACTTTCCAAGAAAAATAGAAGCAAAGGTAACACAGTTTGACCTGTTAAATGCTGTAGCAAGACTAGATTATGACTCTTCATTATCTTTTGAAGCAAACCCTAATTTTTTAATGGAAAGAAAAAAAAAAATCCTGAAGTTGTTTTGTCAGTGAAATGGAAGTGTGAAAAATGAAAATTGAATCGGTTCTGGTGTTAAGGAGCTATAACTTCAAGAAAATTATCCATTTAGTATACATTCCCAGAGACCAAGAAATGAAAGGAGCCCAAAGCCTTAGATCAGATTATCAAAGAGAAGCACTACGGTAAGCCTAACCACCTATCTGATGTGAGTTTAGAATACGTAAATATATAAGAATATATATAAGAATATACAAGCTTATATAAGAATATATAAGCAAGACAAACAGCAGCATGTCATAGAAAATGGGGAAATTGTAGCACCTGCTCATTCATCTCACAGGTGCCCATGTCATGTGGAAGATGTTTAAGGAAATGCTTGCAGGCTAAAGGCCTCCAGAATACCTCATGCTGAATAGGCTGTTCACCTGCAAGAAGTGATATCTATGATCACAGCCATTCTCTGAGTGCTTTTGGTAAGAGATTATAAGAAATGCCTCTGAATTTCATGTATAATACCTAATAATTAGGATTATAGCATTATCCTATATATATACATTTATATCCTAATTACTGTGCAGATGAATATACTTAGGTCACCTTTAACCCCTACAGGCAGAGCTGCTGTGCTTGTAGTACTTCTTTTATTCTGTCTTAATCACATTCTAATGAATCCAGTGAATGCTCAGTTACATATGTAAAACAAAACAATTCTCATCAGGATGGAATAAGACCCTGTATTTTTGATACCCAATGCTTTATAACAATGTGATAACAGAAGACACTCCAGAGAGGTGAGAAGTGAGTGCAAATTTATTCCAGCATATTAAAACCTGAAGGCATGCTGTCGTTCTTGGTGTAGTGCATGATGGCAGCATACCCATCAATTTTCTGAAATGAATCCTCCCTTGCTTCTTTTCTGAGAACAGAGGGAAAGGCAACTGTCAGCAGAATTCAACATAAGTTTGCAACTAGTGTAAAATAACAATCCTAATGATATAATTTCCTTATGTCTCTTTGTACTGTAAATCAAAACCAATACAAGGTGTTCTCAATTACCTTTGAGACTTTGACATGCATTACAAACATAAGATTTCCAGCACGTTTCTGAAACGGAGTAATATTGATGATCTTTATTACTCATTATTACTCACACATTATTACTCATCTATATGTAACATTAATTTGTTTACATTAACCTCCAGAAATGTTACATGTCCAAGAAGAGAAACTAGAGTTCCCATCCCATATCTATATGACCATTATTCCTGTCCTCAACATACACAGAAATTAAATATTTAATTAATATTTTTCTTTCTGGCTACTGAGATAAGAATCTAGGTATGCTATATATAGGCTATGTCACAAGTACCTGCACAGTGTCACAGAAGTCACAGAGCATATCAGTAAGATCCATCCTGAGCTTTCCATTACAAATGCCTTCTCTGTAAGATTTGCAGTCCTGTAGCATGTCTTTCACACACAGTTCTGTAACCTTTAACTGTTGTTGAAGTGAAAGCACGGTACTTCTTGGTAGTTTCACCCTGATGGACAGCTAAACTCCACCACGCTAATCTCTCATTCTCCCTCCTAAAAGGAAAAGGGGGAGAAAAATACGACAGAAAAGGGCTCAAGGTTTGGGATAAGGACAGGGAGATCACTCAACATCATGGGCAAAAACAGACTCAGCATAGGGAGATTAATGTAACATTGGCTATTACTAACAGACTAGAGAAATGTGAAACTAAAAATACCTTTCCCCTAGCCACCCTATTCTACTTCTTTCCCCCAAGTGGCACAGGAGAAAGGGGAATGGGGGCTGTGGTCAGTCCATAGCACTTAGTCTCTGCTGCTCCTTCACAATCACTCTGTGCCCCTGCTCCATGTGGGGTCCCTCCCATGGCATGCCATCCTTCCGAAATTGATCCTGTGGGGATCAGTAAGCCCAATACAGACTTCACAGAATCATAGACTATCCCAAGTTGGAAGGGATCCACAAGGATCATTGAGTCATACTCCTGGGTCTGTACAGGGCCTCCCAAACATCAGATCATGTGTCTGAGAGTGCTGTCCAAATGCTTCTTGAACTCTGGCAAGCTTAGTGCCATGACCACCTCCCTGGGGAGACTGTACCAGATTTACCCCTTCTGTCTTTTCCTTTCCTCTTTTTTCCTACTTTTCCTTTGTTACATCCAAATGTTTCACACTCAGGACCATTAATACACATGCACAAAGTTTAAGATCTGCTCTGTGTGCGGCTCCCACCTCAGATCAAAGCATCATGTAATTCATGCTTACAGCATTGTAAATGGGAGCATATAATAGAGAGTGTGAGCAGGTGCTGATGGAATTAGTAATAGTTACTGTGAAAAAGATGTTATTGATGGGAACACCTGCTGCCTGTGGGAGGATACCCAAAAGAGGAAGTTTGGCTTGGGACCCCATCACTGCTCTTAATGGCTTACCATTTTTTTTTTTTTTACTTCTCTCTCGCTCTCTCCTTTTGGTTTTGTTTGTATTTTATTATTATTCGCAGAAAATAACTTTTTCATTACTGAAGTCGATATAGACCATTGACTACAGATTACTGCAAATAATGTTTTGTGCATGTAAGCCTGTCTCAAAATCTTCTGTGCAACATTTCCCTTTCTGTTTCTCCTATCACATAAGAACTTATTGTTGAACTACAAAAGTGCTGGGAGTCTAGAGTCTGATATGCATTTACCACTGCCTTACTGAGTAATCACAAAGAAGTCAATTTTTGCCTCTGCCACTTCATTAGGAATGCCAAGAGTAGCTTGGTGAAACCTCCTGGAATATATTCTGTGGGAAGCCAGACATGATCATGGTGAAAGCTTCTGGCCTATATTATATTGCTTTATGATTTTTACCACTTTGGAAAGTGCTTTCCAATCTCCATATTTAACTAAGTGATTAATAGCGTTTGTAATAGAAAATGCAATACTGAATTTCAGTCATCTCACTTAATGTCATTATTTGACGTATTCACCAGTCTGCTCACTTCTGTGTTCCTTCAAACTATTTGCAATAATGAATTTTGCACATTTTTGCCTGGTATCTTATGATTAGCTAGATGGAAACAAAAATGACAGCCAGAAGGGAGTGATGATCTTGTGTGTGTGTGTGTGTGTGTATCATTACTGCTGTCTTTGTTGTGATGCAGGATGCTACCTGAACTTAATTGTACCAGAAATTTCCTGAGCTTAAACTGTTCATAATCAAGAGAATTTTAAGAGATTACTGTGAGAGTGAACATGACATCAGTAGCTAGCACCTATCTCTCTATATTCCTTATTTACATTACCCTTAGGAATAGTTAGCAGTACCACAGGAAAATTTCCCATTCTCTCTTCTTAGTTCATGAGGTAAAGACATGTTACACCTATGTTCTGTACAGCTAGGTATATGTGCAGTGTGGTTATGGAGTATGTTTGTTTGATTAACACAGTGGATTGAAATAATTCTGATCAGTGTGGGTTATTGAAGTAAACTTCTGTCACTAATCCCAGGTTCCAAAATACAGAAAATTATTTTTAAAAGCTGTGAAGGACACCATTTTTCATTTGAAATTGTGCACATTAATTAGCTAATTGTATGTGCAAATGGCTAATTGTCATTAGCAAATTTAATTACCCTATCAGCAAATGTAATCATTGTAATTATACACTCAAACCAGGAATATGCTTGCTAATTGTTTAAAACTTATATCTAACAAGGCCAAAGATGTATTTAAGATAGCACCTTCCTTGTATCACAGGTCTTAACTTTTACTTTGCATTAATTATTTATAACCAAGCTTGATTAATTATCTCACAAGATAGTGAGAAAATTCTGATACCAGCCTCTGTTAGAATTTCTTCAAATAATTAATTTCTCAGTACTCAAACACAATCTTATTGAATCATTTGAAACACATTCTATCACAGTTTTATTTGATCTAGAAAGAAAATCTGTGAGCTAAGTATAAAGAGAAAATCACAGGAAAAGACTATAAACTCTATCGTATTCTCGTAAGGAGACCTGAGACATACAGAGACATCATTCATTGAAATACACACATGGATGTTCACTGTGACTGTTCATAAACACATGAATGTCATCGCTGGCTTTCCTTTCCAGCATACCATGCTATATTTAATCAATTTTGGCTGTTATGGTGTGCAATCAAAGCTTTCCCTAAGCTCACATCATGATTAGTGTGATGAAAACGTGTAACTCAGTTTTCTCTTTTTTTTCCTAGGATTGTGTAAAGCTGGTGGTTTGGGTTTCACTGCTCATTTTTTCTCCACCTTATATATTTCCCATCTTTATAACACCAATTGTTTGCTTCTCAGTGCAGAGCCAAATAATTTCTCCCCATTCTTTCTTGTTCATTTAGCTTTTGTATCTTGGTGAAAGCTGTACGTATTCTGAATATATTGAAAAGAATGACTGAACATACCTCTGAATTTGATAGAATTTATACTAGTGGCTAAATGAATGGTGGAATCTAATACCTCAGGCAAAAATTATTTCTGAACTATTTTGTTCCTGCCAGTATATAGGGGATACATGGGGTTCAGTCGCGATGTCGTTATACAGCCAAAACTCAGTCTTGCATTAAGACGGAAAGCAATGCATTCCATGAAATATCTCAGTTGCTGGTATGCACTATAACAATGATTCAATATCTTGTCTTCAATGTATCCAGGAGAAAGCATTGTTTTCTGTTCAAATGAAATATGTCTTTATGGCGAAGTTTCATTGTGGCATAATAGCAGAACTGTTGGCCCCAGTCTTAAAGTGATATATTTAAATATTCTGGATTAAGGCTGGCCAGAAGTAGTTTGAATTTCTTATAACCCTGTATGGGGCACGGAAGGTGATTTTAATACGGACATACACTGCTGTAATCCATGTATTGCTTAAACCCCTTAGAGAATTCTGTAATTCTTGAAGTTTGAAATTAATAAAGTCAGGATGTAGAAGTACTGTAATATAGCAACTCAGTAAAGTATTGAGGCAAAATGGGTCTGAATTATTGTCTGTACAAATGGTACAGCGCTTTGGTCAACTGTACAACTATTAAGCTGGCTGGGAGGCTCTAGCTATGTATTGTAACAAAACCTTATTCTATGAAACATAGGTTGAAAGATATTGAATGGAGGATATCTCTGTGAGATACCTCTGTTTTTTGAACCATGTGTAGTATTATGAGTAAATGTTCCAACTCATTCAATCACAATAAGTTTATCTTAACATTTCATTACAGAAGCTAGAAAATTACTGTATTGAATATAAGAACACAATATAAGTAAACACTTATTAAAAGGTGCATTAAAACTAGAAAGGATCTGACTTATCTAAACTTGAAGAACTCTCCTTGAAATTTTGGGGGTCTGGCTCCATAACAGTAGACCAGAGCATGGAAATCTTGTTCTCCACACCTATTTCAAAAGGAAGCACATTAACTAAGTATGTAAACACATAAGAAAGTGCAAATATACTTTCAGTAATTTGTCTCAAACACTTGGATTTATCCTCAATATGTTCACAAGACACCACAGACATGGCTTTGAGGAATCTCTTCAGCAGATGAAAAGACTATCAAAAGAACAAAGAATAGAGCTGAAAGGAATGGAACGGTCTCACAGATCATGTTCTAAAAAGAGTTAGTATCTATTTTAGTCTGAAAGTAGAAGGGAAGCTGGATGAGCTTAGAGAAGTATTCGCTGACCTACAATGATAATAGGGGCAGCTACCAACAGAATGGAAAAAATGAAATCTTTATCTTTTGTAGTGTCCACAAAGAAAGAGTTAAACATGAAAAGACATCTTTTTCAACAACCTTTAAGGAGAGATGTTCTAGACAAGATTTTGATTCAAATTGGAACAAACTGCTCCAACACAGGTCCCCCATGGGCGGCAGCTCCCCTCAGATCACTTAGATCACTTGCTCCTATGGGGGTCCTCCATGGGCCGCAGCCTCCTTCAGGCCACATACGCCTGCTCCACCAGGGGCTTCTCCATAGGCTGCAGCGTGGAGATCTGCTCCATGTGGGACCCATGGGTTGCAGGGGGACAGCCTGCTACATGATGGGCCTCTCCACAGGCCACAGGGGAAGCTCCAGCACGTGGACCACTTCTTGCCCTCCTTCTGCACTGACCTTGGTGTCTGCAGGGCTGTTTCTCGCTCCTCGCTCTACAGCAGTGTGTTTTTTTTGGTTTTGTTTTGTTTTGTTTTGTTTTGTTTTAAATCTGCTCTCACAGGGATGCAACCAGCATCACTCATTGATGCAGCTTTGGCCCATGGCGGGCCCCTTTTGGATCTGGCTGGAGCTGCTCTGATCTGACATGGAGCAGCTACTGGATTCTTCTCACAGAGGCTACCCCCCAGCTACCAGAACCGTACTATTTAAATCCAAAACACTACATCACACTGAACTCCATCTTTCTTGAAAAACAGCCACGTTAAATCAAAAAACATAAGTTATTTTGAGAATGCATTACAGAGAAACCTTTAAATGAGACTTATATGAGAAATGCTGAAGATTTTCCAAAGACCAGAATAAGAGAGCACATTTTATATGGCAGCAAGTTTATATAGATGTAAGATTTATTTCCTTTGAGCATCCTCTTTTCCCTTGACAAAATAAAGCAATATGATTGATATTGATTCAAAAGTGTGTTCTCTTTCAAATAATATTTTAAAGTTAATGCTACAAAGAAGCGTAATTAATTAGCAGAATAAAGTGAAATTTTGAATGGAAGACCTCTATGCAGCTGGGAAGAAACAGAAATGACATTTTTCATACAGAACAATGTGTTTTATAAAAGATTTGGTTTAATGAACAGGTCTAAGCAAGTGATTCATGGCATATAAATTATTTGACAACTTCATTTTCTTTTCCTTCTCATGGTGAACCAAACCAAAAGCATATTTTTTGTTTTGAAAATGTAATTATTTACTTTTTTTCATGCTATTTTTGACTGGATAGAATGATTACAAGTTTTCAGGGACTTCAAAACTGTATTTGGCATTCTGATATTTGAATTCTATTGATAATTTTTTTTGTGTATGTGTATCTTATAAATTGCATTGTACTCTTACTTCCTGACTTTTGTAACAGAGCTTTGAAACCTCTAATCCTGTTTTTTCAGCAATGTCCCATGCCAAATTATTGTCAGTTTCAGTGCAACAACTCCTATTTGCAAGTAGTTGATGTGTGAGAGTACAGTGTAAAACAGTGTGTTTTGGGTCTTATCCCTAGAAATTAGCGAGAATCTTTTTCCATCAACTCCAGTTGAAGTTGATCACTGTCCCTGTGAGAATCCTAATGAGTGGAAACTCAAACGCCTTAGTGTTCATGGATCATGAAGATAGAATGCATATGAAGAGAGTTGAACAAATAATAGAATTTTTCTTAGCATGCATGTTGATTAATTGCCTGGAATGCCCTGAAGTTTCAGTTGGTTAAGGCTTTTTGTTTAAACTTTTCTTAAACTTTACGTATGTTATTTTATGCCTTTAACATATTTCATTTTGCTTCAGAAGAGGCTCTGACTATGAAAGAAAAATAATCTTCTTAAGCATGTGACCAGGACAATCCTGATTTCAGGGAGTTTCTCAGTTTCTCTTGTTATGCCATGCAACTAAGTGTCTGGAAATGCAGGTGCTTGTAAAGGAAGAAGCATCTTTGTTTTCATACAGGATGTTATCTGTTAAATTTTTACAAAATCCATGGAAATAGGCAACCCAGCTATAAGACTTCTGCCAGTGCCATCAAGGTCTTGCTCTTCCCAAACCCCTGGAACTGCTGCTCATGAAACACTTGTCTCTCTGGGCTTGCATAATAGGTATTGCTGAGGTAGTGCCTCAGCCCCGAGGACTATGCAGTGGGTGGACAGATCTCCGTGGGTTTGGTTCCAGACAGACTTGGCAAGTCCTATCAGGAGAATTCTTTTTTATGTGCAATTTTATTATACTTTCGAATCTTTAGAGAAACATTGCCTACAACTTTAAAAAAAAAAAAAAAAAGTACAAAATGAAATACTTCTTATCATCAAGCAATATTTTAAGGGTTCTTTTTAAGGATGCTTTTATTCTAGGATTTTATTCGGTCTATTTTAGTCCATTTTGTTTGCAGAGGGTTAAGTTAACCACAGCTTGTTTCATGATGTCAGTGACATTTACCTGGAACAACAAAGGTCAGAGTCAAAGTGTACTGGTATCACAGTAAAAAGTAATCTACATTGCACCCAACTGCATTATACCTAACAAATTCACGTTATTCTGTCACTGTCACAGCCATTCTGATTGCTTGCAAAGATTAAAAGCACAAAAATCAAAAGAGTAGATCAACTATTTAAAGTAATATGCTCGTGTAAGTCTCAGGCCAACACTGCTTGAATTTGAGGAGAAAGTTCAAAAAAACAGGGTTGATTTTATAAAGTTATGGTTTTTCGTGACTTTTTCAGAAAGCGTGACTTAAACTCACTAAAAGAGAATGTGTGTGTCTGACTCACAGCATATTCTGGGAGAGTTAGTTTGCTGGTATTTAAAGAATGTGCTCTTTAGATAAACCAAATATATTGCAGAGGAACGGCATAAAAAGAGGGTACTATAAAACCAGCTATGGGCAAATCTCTATATACACTCCATTTTTCAGGGAAGGCATGAAACTGCTAAATGATGTAGGACAGCTGGACTTCTCTTGCACTGTGCTCTTTTAGGGAGGAGGATCTAAGAGTCTTTAGTGGAAGGTATGCGGTGCTCCAGTGGAGGTCGACCCTTTTTTTTTCCCCTTTGTTTCCATAACACTCTATTGTTGCCTCAGACTAGTACAAAAATCCATGATTTTAAATGCTCCTTTTCTCAGTTAGTAAAGTCAAATTTAAGTCTTAAACTGCAATTAGTTCACCTGAAGAAACGATGAGGGAAGAATATTTTCTGTAAATACAGTTATGACTAACAACAGTTACCATTAAACCACAGTAGAATGGCATAGAAAGAACTCTAATGCAGAACTTTATTGAACTATATCTGATAGAAACATAAAAATAAAAATATTTTAATCTTAAAATGTTACTTCAGTCTTACGTAAAAATGCTGATGGATAAGGACTTTTTTTCTTGGTAAACTTTTTAAGGCTTTTCTCTCCTCAGAGTTAGAATTGTATTCCTAATAGATTTTCAAAAGTTTGCTATAAATTAGTCTCTTCATTGTCAAAAAGATTTCAGACTGAGCAAACCAGCCCCTACTATCTGAGAGACGCTAAAGATGCTACTGTCTTCATCCTTGTGTGCTAGCAGATCCAGCTACAATGTTAAACAAAGTAGAACCTGTCTCTCCAATAGCAAAAGCATCTTTGTCCCAGCATAACGCCAGAACCCTCTTCTTTGCCTATTTTTTGTGATCCAAAACCCACTTTTGCCTACAGTGCTAAGAAGCCTATCTTTTACAACTGGTTTTGTAGCTGTGAACATTTTTTCCTCTAGATTTGCAGTTAGAAAAACTGCAATTTTCATTCCTTCTTCAGTAACAAAAACTGAATCCAAGTTTGCACTAAAAATAAAATTAATCTAATTACAAAGCAGAAACTACTATTGTATCATCTCTCTTGTTCATATGTGTTAACAGTTGGCATCTTCTGTTTACTGGAACAATATTTTAATTTCTACCTGTTCTATTTTCAGGCAGTAGTTTTTAATAGTAAGATTGAAAATTCCAGTAATGATATCTTTTGCTGTTGCTTTTATTTCTTGTCACTTAATAAATAAATAAATAAATAAATAAAAAGTCACCTACAGGAAAGTAAAAGTCAATACTGACCAGTTTCTCTTCAGTCAAAATAATAAGAAGATCCTATTTTCAGCATAGGTTTCTGAGCAACACTTTACTTCCTACTTTTCAGAAGCTGTACATCAAGCTACCTCCATAAATTACTAGTATGGCTTTTAATGATAAGGGATATTTGTTATTAATTGAACTGTGGTATGCACAATTATAATGCTTCACATTCTTCACATTCTTCACATTCAGGAAATAGAGATTCTTTAAACTAACCTATGCTAGATGACTACTGGAGTTAAGGCTTAATGAAATTAACAAGGCAGGTTTTTAGTAGTTTTCATTGGTATAGAATTGCACAAAAAACTTTTAAATCAAGTTACTTCAGTGTTAGGCAGTTTTAAGAAGGACTGCCAACTACAACTGGGAATTGTAAGCCAACAGTATTCTAGATTTCAATCTCAGAGTAAGTACTCTGCAGTCTAATTTCACCTTTTCATCTCATGCATTGCCTGTGTGTGAAATTGATATAAAACTTGCTTAACGCTCAAGAGTATCATGAGAATTAATATTTATAAAAGAGTTTTTTCTCGATGGACTGGTTAGCATATGTTTATCCGCTCAGTGGCAAACACATACCTAATGAAAGTGGAGTGCTGCTGAGCTCCTGAGGGGATGCTGTACTGGGGACAGGTAGTTCAGCATCAGCAGGAGCCTTGTTACTAGTGCCTACATGTGCAGTGTGCCAGATCCTGGTGGCAAGAGAGTCACAGTGACAGCTCAAAGAAAATCATCCTTACTAAATACCGTAATGAAAAGTGGTATAAATGAAAGGTTGGTATTTTACCTTGTTTATGGAACTTCTTTTGCCTTCAGATAAGGAAATTTACCCAGTATAATTTCAAGATATCAAGAATTTATGCTGTAATATTTAAACAAGAGAATTAGATGCAGAAATTTTTGAGGAGATACACCTCCACTTAAAAAGCTTTTGGCAACATTCTCCTTTCAAATGGCTGACAGGGTGCTTCACAATCATTTGTTTTTATCTGGTTATAAATTTCTCTCTTTATATGTTTCCTCTCCAAGTTATTGTACCTCTTTTAGTCTTTGTTTTCCAGAAGAACCAGATTGATGATAAGATGGAAGATTTAATGTATATAAATTGAATATTTTTCACCAAAATAATTTGATTTCTTTTGGTGTGACTTTCTTCTCAGGGGAAGCTTTAACTAAAAGCAGGTCAAGCATCTCTATGTTCTAATTTGAAAGACTGATCACACTCTTTCTTTGTAAAGCTTTATTTTAGCACTTGCTATTCCTCCTTCCTTTCCAAAGTTATTATGCCATACTGTTGAGGCACCTGCATGTTGATTTCACTTCAGTGTTGGGTGAAAATAGTTCTAGTTCTGTGAAATAATTCATACATGCATACAGTTTGTCAAGCACAAAAATGTTTCTAAAAACCGAAGGTTTTATATAACTGTACTTTCTTATTGCAATGAAATGTAACTCTACAAGAAAACAAAACCATCTTTCTCTTTCTTCTTGATACTCTTCTGAGTCTGTGAGTCCAAATTCTTACCTAAAATCAAGTAAGGAGATCCTTTCATAACATATGCAGTAAAAAGTTTACGTCAAAACAAGTGCCTCAGATGACTTCAGCACTAAATTTTATTTGTATTTGTATGAATGCCTCCATATAAAAGAAGTAAACAAAAATTTACATCTGTTTCAAGGAGGGTATTTACTTTTTTTAATTTTTTGCCCTTCAGTATTCTCTCTGGAGTAAACTTATACTTTCTATTAAAGTGAACCTGAGTGTTTACTGTATTTGTTTTAAAACAAACAAACATAAATACAACAAACAAAAAACCTTACTGAGTCTAGTGACTTTGAACAAAGCTGGTTTATACCTATACCCCACCTAATCATTTAAGTAGGGCCCAGATCTGAAGTGCAATTCCTCTTCAAATCTAATCTTGGCATGTCCAAGTTTCTAGGTTGAAATCAGGCTAAACTGAAATGTATTTCCTCCAAATAAGCTTCTTATCTTCAAGTCCAGTAATTTCATGTATGTCCATGTGTTCTGTTGGAACAATACTCATGTCTTAGAGAAATTTATCTTAACAAATCTTCAACACACAGTGGAGAACGGATTTGCTAGGTTGTGGGGTTCAACAGTTGATAACAACAATCCAAAACAAAAGATTGTTTCTTGTCTAGGCATTGAGAGATCTTTAGTTTCATTTATTTACTCATATAATGAGTTCAGAAGCAGGCTGTGAAATGACAAACCTGGCAGAAAACAGCCAGGGGCACCAGGAACACCTTGAATAGCAGGGCTCTTCAAAGGGAACATCATCTTACAAATCATCTTAATGAGATGATGTGCTTTAGGAGCCAGGGAGTTTAAAATATTTGATTGAAACTTTCTTGAGAGTATTTTTTTTTACAGATCTCAGCCAACCACAAATTTATACTTTTTAGTTTTGCTTGCTCTGATTTTGCTCAGATTTAAGATTGCTGGACAAGTGTTCTGAATCCTCAGCACACATATACCTAAATATGGTTTGCTGATTACAAAGAATTTTAATAAATCAGTGCTCATGCAGTATAGCTGCTTGAAAAACAACTGTTTTAATCACAAACAGTTCTTCCTGACTTTTAAGTAGCAACATGCATTGAACCTTTGGGAAACCCAGTTTGCACAAGGGTGAAGTTTGGAGAAGGCTCCAAAAAGAAGTATTTTGAACCAATTTCATTGTAATACCTTTGTAATTACTCATCTTAATAAAAGATACGGGGTGTGTGTGGGGGGGGGGAGGGGTGGAATGCGACAGTTTTTTATGAGACATAAGTATGCATTCCCATAGAATTGTTCAGTACAGTAACACTACTTCCAACACTTCAGTTTTACATAGGAATTGCTCTGTGTGCACAGTGTAACTGCAGAGAGTATATGAAATCATTTTCACATAATTTTCTTGAAAGCAAGTGGGCAGGAGAAAGCACATCTGCTGCTTCCAGGAGATGTCAGAAAGCACCCAGTGTATATATATACAGCATGGTACTTCTGTTCATTCTGGAATAATATTAAATTTACCATGTATAGACATGCAGGACAGTGTACTTGAGCTGTGTTTTTTACCAGACAGCAGTAAGTGCAGGATTTCTGAAGGTCTATTATCAGTGTAGGATGTTCCTAACCTGCTAGGGCAAATGAACATAGAGAAACTGTAATCCACCTGAAAAAAACAGGATAAATCTGGGGAAACGTGGATGTTTGTCTTATGGCTGTGAGAGCCAAAGTCACATGCAAAGCATGACCAAAAACAAATCAGTCAGCATGAACACAAACCATGACTACTAAGTTTCCAATAAAAACCTCGTGGTGGATAGAATAATCTGATTCTGTGTGGAAAGGTGGTGGTTAAAAAAAAATTAAAAGAAATTATTTAAACAGCCCATTAGGCAGGGAAAAGAATGAGCAGCTGAGTGAGGATACTGTAACTAAGAAACACTAGAACAGTAGATAAAGGTGTCTGAGGATTATGACCTCCAAATGAATGAAACTGGAATAAGATAACATGTACTTACATCCAAAACCAATACTAACATTGCACAGCTGAGAACTCTGGCATCCACACACAGCACTGGAATCATAAAAGTCTTGCTAATTAGAGCCAGGCTCTTTTGTGGAACATGAGATTTAAAGCCTTCAAGCTGGATGGTTGAGAGACAGATCTAGCCCTACAGAAATTATTACTTTAAACGGTAAATATGGCTGAAACATGCAGAGAAATGTTCAAAGTAGAAAGTAGTGTTCACATGATTAAATTAAGAAAGTCCAGATAACAAGACATAAGAGAAATCAGTTTGTGAATGTTTTTGTTTGTTTATTTGTTTTTTAAGAACACTAACCAGTTTCTATATATAGTATAGACCATTGTGAAACTATGGGAAATGGTAATTATTGACCTAGTTCACTGGTAGTTGTGTACATGATGGAAAATATAATCAAATTCTACTTTGAAGGTGGCAAATGAAAAAACAGCAACAACGAAAAACAACAACAAACAACAACAAAAACCAGCAATACACAAGAACTTAAGACTCAGAAACTTCTGACTAAGAAATGGAATAGGTGTAACCTGAAATCTGTTATGAAGCAAAAAAACTTTTGTAATAAAGATGAATATCTTCAAAATGCAGTGCTGTAGAAGTGAGCTGTCAGTCATGCAATGCTGTATTTGCAATTATTACATCAATGGCTAGTTTAACTCCCACTGGATGGTGAAGTTAGTTGCAATGCAATCCAGACACAGTTAGAAACAGCAAAGCTCAGATGGAGTAATCTGGTCAGGTGCTAAGGATGAATGAACATTATTCTGAGCCAGTGGGTGATAAGCCTAATCTGGATAAGAAATCTCATTATATATATATATACATATACATATACATATACATATATTGATTAAGAAATCTTATTAGGCAAAGTAAAGATGAATCCTACCAGCATCAACAAAAATATGGACTTTATTTCAGCACAGTGCCAGAACAGGGGGAACAGTCACAGTTCAGTTCTTCTAACTTCTAACACATTGTGAAGATTGTATTTCAAGGAGCTGAATGCACTGAGGATGAACCAAAACTAAAAAAAGAAATAAAAAAAAATAATAAAAAAAGCTATTAATTTACTGGACAGAGGAGGTCAAATAGTTTTTATTATCCTTTCTACTATTAGTCCTAGCTTCTACTTTTCTCTGATGATGTGTTCATACTGTGGAATTTCCACATCTTCTTTCCTGACTTGCCAGACACAAAGAGCTAAGAGATGTTGTTTTCCTGTATGTAGACGTGTCTGGGAAGGGAGAGGTTCAGTCTTGCTTCCTGCTTTCTCCTTTTCATTTTTTTCTACTCCTAACAAAATTCCTGTATGTATGTATGGGCTATATGCTATTAAGACACACACAACCTAATTAAATACTTTAAACTGCAGTTTTACTTCTTCCTCCAGTTGCCTAAAGTTACACCTGTTATAAAAGATTCCATAAATTATTCTTAACACACTGTCTGAATATTTCCATCTCTTATTATGGATAACAGTAAAGATAAGGATAACAAAACTCTTTGATGTATCTCAGCATCTATTATTGATCAATTTCATTTAACACTTCCTTTCTAGGGGTATTTATTTCCACAGCTATTTAGATATTTGTCTAGCTCTCCTTGGTAAACTTGTAGCTTTCAAAACTATATAAAAATGTGGAATTAATATTTGAGGAGGAAAGGTGAAGGGTTTGAAGGTTGACACCTAGATTTTACTTAAAATGGTTAAATTTTGCATTTTACTTCTTTCTGTACATTCCTATTGACATGTGTGTTGTTGTCACAGTGTGAGAATTCACTTGATTCATATAGCTTTTTTCTTTCTAATTTAGTATTTGAATTCACAACAGTGAAATTTTATTAGATTTGTCTTTCATTTATCAGCCTTTTATTTTGTTAAGCAGACTGTTGGATAGTCTTTTTGTCTTCTTTCCCTGAGCTCTTATTTTGAGCTCTATTTTCAGAAAAAAAAAAAATAAAATAAAAATCTATCTAAATACATTAGTGCATTGTTGATAAACCATATGGAGCTCATACTGTAGCTCTCTAACCAAATCAGCAAGAAAGATACAGAAGTGGTAAAAAGCTATTTCATTCCAGAGTAGTTATGTATAGGAGTGCTACAGGGTCAGTTCTGGGTCCAGTTGTATTCACTATTTTCAATGGAGATTTAGATGGTGAAATAGACTAGTTTCTTGCATTTGCAGATAATAAGATATTGTGAGGCGATGTAAGAACAAAAGAGAGTCAGATTAGAGTTTATTCTATTTACACTGAAATGGCTTCAAAACTTTCAAAAAAAATCAAAATTCACAGATGATGGTTTAGGAGGAATAGCCATCTATAAAACTAAAGAAGACATTCTTAAAAAAAATAAATCCATTTGTTAGATTATAAACCGTGTTATAAACTGAATAAGAATGAGCAAAATCCATGCTGTTGTGAAACAGGCAAAATTGACACTAGAATATTCAAAAAGGACTATAGAGACAAAAACCCCAATAACATGACTAGGAGGGGTACAAAACATGTTATTCAGCATTGTTATCATGTCCACTTCTGGTCACTGTAATTCAAGAATGATATGTACCAACCTAAGTTAATATAGAAGCAAACAGAAACTGAGAGATTTAGGAAACATGTCTGTTGAAAGGCTGTAAAAAACAAACAAACAAACAAGCAAGCAAAAAAAAACCACCACTGGTTTCAAGAAGAACAGTTAATAATAAAAATCTTCAAGGACATACAAAATCTAAACAAAAATGAGTGGTTTGTTCGCTACCTCTCACGCAAATAAGTAAATGAAATGAACAATTGAAATGATTATGTACGGAGGTTGTGAAGACCCTACCTTTTTTAAGAAAAGAGTCAAGTGCATGGCAAGAATATCATTGATAAAGTTTGACCCATTCTGGGCAATAAGGAAGGAAAAGAAGAATGTAGTGGGGGTCTGTTGTTGTTGTTGTCGCCGTCATAACACTTTTACAGAGCTTTTCCCTATTTGAGCAAAGGGTGGGACTGAGTACAATGATGCTTTTTTTCAGTTCTTTCACAGGCAGGCCAAAGAGACAGGATTTGCGGAAATATCACAGAAAAAGGACAACTACCTTATAGATGAAAAATCAGAAACAAGAGGAAGTTAGGTAAACACAGCTTTGAAAGTGAAGACAGGAAACTTGAATTTAATGTAAAAAGAGGAAGCTCAGAAAATCAAGTACACAGATGGATGACATGGTAAACAATCTTTGTGGTCTTTCTCTGTTTCTTGCTAATGCATCCTTTAGCTGACGTAAATCTGCCACTTAGAATCTTGTTGAGTTGATAAAGTGTTTTACTATCATTTCTCGCAACAGCTGTTTCTATGTCTTTGGTGCTATTTCTCACATATTCCCTCTTGTCTCATGTCATGCAGCCTTTTACTGTTTTGTGCTTTGTTTAATACAGATTTATTGCTCTTTTTTTCCAAGGGTTTTGTTGAGGAATTGATGTTTACTTTGGCTTTCTTACTGTAGTTCTACATATTTTCATTTATCCAGCTTTCAGGTTTGTACACACAGAAACTGGCAAGTTATTCTAGGCAGAAGATGTTAACATTTAATATTGATAGTGGCTTTCAGATGGTGTAGCACCTGGAAAGTGTTCCACTATTCAGCTCTGAAATGCTGCTATAGTCTATTTGTATTTTTGTTGTTTATCTTTCTGGAAAGAGGTGTGTGTGTCTATCTAGATTCATATGTTTTATTTTCTATTTTGCTTTACATATATTTCTTAATTTGATACCAACTATTCTTTACATTTTGAATTCTAAGTGATTGCCCTAAATATTGATCATCACATGGAAAATATCAAAATGTTTTTGGCATGTCTTTATACAGGAATAATTCCCATTCATTTTGGAAGCATACCACTACCACTTTTACATTCTTTTGACAATTAAAGACTTGGTAGAGAGTTGACAGTGAAGACTTTTGCTGTGCAGACATGTTTGAGAATATTGTCCAAGTCTAGCGATGGCTCTAGGGTTGGTCTATTATTGTTCAAAATACATCATGCTTTTGTTGTTGTTACATTATTGTATAAAAATACATTGAGGTTGTACATTCAGAATTTGCAGAAGTGGATACAAAAGAAATGTGGTTAAGAAAAAAAAGTGATATAGAGAAAATGAACCCTTATGCAGTTTTAAAAGGTTGTTATTATGCAATAGATTTAGCATATGAAACTACATTTCCTTAAAAACACGTGTTTGTTAATCTGGGAAATGATGATACATCTGGTGAATTGGTTCAGTCAAGGAAGCTCAGTACACGTATGAATCTGTCTTTTACTAACACCAAGATCTGTAAAATTATGCAAAATATATTTTGTGTAAAAGGGACAATCTTATTTATGAGAAGGTATTCTGACAACTCTGTTTAAGGGACATGGAAAGAAATTCAGCTATATTTCAAGAAAATACAGTTTTGACCATGTCGCAACTGATTATACATAAGACAAATTCCAATAAATTTTGGTTGCCTATACAAAACACATCTGTGTTCTATGGGCCAGACATTTCAGGTGTAGAAACCTTTCCAAGTACACACACGGCTCTATCCTAATCACTATTCCACTGCCCTTTTTACATTTCAAAAACAAGAGAGGTGAGAACACAGTTGCATGCCAGATGTGAAATACATCGATGCATCAACCAACAATAGAAACATCTGTCTCTTAGTTAAATCTTCTGATTTCTTAATGTATTTTAGTTTTCAATGGCTCTTCATTTCATTTCATTTCATTTCATTTCATTACCAGAGCAGTTAGTTTTAAACTATTCCTTCTTTATTTTTAACAATGCTAGCCACAAAGTTCCCAGGAATTAAATTGTTAAAAAGCACTCAAGATTTAATGGATTTATCAGCCCATTAAAATCATATATATATATTTTTTTTTCCTCAACAGCAAGTATTGGGAACATATCTCTGTACATTTGAAGATATTTTATGTAGTGATGTTTTCTGTGATTTCTTATTCCTATAACGTTACAAGCATTAAAACAGAAACACAGTTAAGACGTGTGTCATATTTATATCTGCATAGTTTTGCAGGATTTCATTTTATTTATTTTTTTCTCCCAGAAAGAGAGCTAACAACTAGCATACTGGTCAAATCCAGAATTATGCAGTGACAAGACACTGTTGAATGCAATGAAGTTAGCCAGAAAAAAACTATGTGATCTATATGTTACCAAGGTTTTCTCTAATATTGACTATATTCAGCGTATAGAGATAAACAGGAGCTGCAAACATTTATACATGCTATAGATGTATTCCTGCATAAGTAATGGTATGATCCATTTTCAACCATTGCTCAAGTGTACCAGCAATTATGTAAGTTTTAACTCTACCTTGACCTGTTACACAACTACTTCACTCAAAATCTTTTCAATCCCCATCTAGGACACAGTCAACGTAGACTACCTGAATACATGAAAATGGAGAAGTGTTATTTCTCTGTCGTTTTAATTAAGTTTGAATCCTCAATTGCCCAATGAAATAATAGCAATTTTTCTCATTTTTCAAAAAGGTCAAAGTGGGCAGGAAAAGTGAACTAGTAACAGTCCAATATGTCCATTTGGACAGTACACTACATAATTTAGGTTCATAAGCCTATCCTAAGTTTCAATTTAAAAATAAAACATACAAATAAAGAGCAGAAAATTACAAAATAAGTAACAGAATTGTCTTTCCACAAATAAAAATATTTTCACTTGAAATTATTATTTAGATTGAAAACATAATTGTGAATTTGCAATGAATTCATCATAGTTTTGAAAGAATCACTTAAAATATTGAAAAATATTTTAAGTTTCATTTCAAAATTATCCAACAAATATTTAAATATTTTATTTCTAAAAAGTGAATTAATTTCATTATGGTAATTATTTTTGCTTTAAAATATTTTAATTTCTGCTCAGACATTTTAATTCTGTTTGTATATTTTAGAAATGTGAGGTATGGGCAATCATTTCTGGTTGAGCCTCCTAACAATTCACATCAGGTTTTCACACAGAGTAATTAGCGGTGTGCTTAAATAAAATTTCATAAATTGTTGTGTATGCAATTGTAAATATCCATTTAAAATAAAAAGTGAATATGATGAACAATATCACTAAAAGATTAACATTCCTACTTTAAAAAAAAAATTAAAAATGAGATCAGCAGAATTTGGATACATTTTTAGGTAAAGAAGCAGCATAAGAATTTCACTTTGCAGAACTGTTAGATATTCATGAACACATGAGTTTCCTGAAATTCTCTTCTCATGAAATTGCATTACATTGAATAGAATGTTTGGGAGAAAATCACGTTGCCACATTTTTTGTTATGAAGTGTTGCAAAATAACAGATATGAATATATAAAACATTTAAAATATATATGGTATAGAATATCCCTTTGGTTGGTTTAGGTCAGCTGCCCTGTGATGTTCCTTCCTCACCTCTTGCCCACCCCCAGCCTGCTGGCTCTAGGAGCATTGGAGGGAGTCTTGATGCAGTGCCAACATTGCTCAGCAGTAGACACAACACTGGTGTGATACCACTGCTGCTCTAGCTACAAGTGCAGAGCACAGCACTGTATGGGCTGCTGCAGAGAAAGTTAACTCCATCCCAGCCAGACCCAGTACAGCTAAAGGAGGTGTGGTCATGTTAATAGTATTTAGCTCTTATCATTAAAATAATTATAATTATTACAGATGCTGAAAGTTTGCAAATATATTATTATAGACTTAAAGGTATGTTAAACATTTTTATAAATACCATTCATTATTTTCCTGTTTAGAAACAATGCAGTATGGTACAACAACAAAATATCAGTCATACTATAAATAAAATGAGGGTGTTTCACTAAATCAGAATTGGCTGATGGAAAGAATTATTTTTTAAAAAAGTGGGGAGAGAACCAAGAACATCTCTAAGATGTGATTATTACTTTTACAGAGTTTTCTACAGCTACAGATGTTTACTGTAAATTATTCTTCTTAATGAATATTTAACATTCTTTGATTAGCTCTACGTATGACTGATAAAAGTAACAGAAGAAATATAGATCCTATAAAATTCAATTTTAATACTTCAAGATGGTGCAAAATTGTGTCCGGATGCCAAGCTTTTCCCATGATTTCCTGGATGAAAACTGGAAGTTTTAAACATTTTGATCAGGTAATATTATTATATATTTTATTTAATATTGTAAATTCCCTTCTAATATGGGATGGGATGGGTGGCTAGGTGTGGATGTGTAAAGAGACATATATCACAGCCAATATTTCTTAGGAAACCTTTTATTCGTTAAGCTACTGTTATGAATATAATCAAGCTGTTACTCTCATTAGCTAATAACACAAAATGCTCACATACTCACAGAGCTTGCTAGCACCATCATGCACTCATTCACAGCCACCTGACTGAAGAAGAAGTGGAGAAGGCAACCCCAATAGCTTCCCCTAAAGCAGTCAGGTCAGATGTGATGCACTGGAGACTTCTAGGGAGATATTTGGAGAGGACGTCTGTGGTCTGTTTGTTCACAAAGTGCTTAATCAGTCCTGTAGCCTTCATCTGCACATAGCAAACACCAGCCATATGGTACATAGCCACAGTGGATGCCCATCTGCGCTTGTGACCTTGTACAGATGAGGTTCTTCATGCCCTAATTTTATCATAGGTTTCAGCACAGATATTTTATCTCCAGAGGTTTTGCACTCATAGCACACAAACTTCCCAGTATATGTTGCCTCTCTTGGCCTGTTGTATCCTGGTATGTATTTCTCCATCCAACTTATGAAACCCACTTGTGTTGTCTGGCACAGACAGAGCTTCTATGATGCATCCACTTTGTAAAAAATAAATGAAACTTTATTAGATTATTATTAGAGAGATTTGTTTCCCTTGAGTAACTCTTTTTAAATTATTCTTTTTTTTTCTTTCTCTCCCCCTGCAAGCTATGTAATGTAAAATATGAAAAAATTACAAATATTACTTAGATGTCTTTTCTATCAAATTCCTTGACTTTACAAAATAGATTGTTTACAACTATGCTGCCCTTCTGCCTAATGGACACCCTGGGGGAATGTTGGCTTTGAGACGCAGCTACATATTTTCAATAAACAACTCCTGAAGCCAGTGAATGCTGAGAGCGTGAACATTAATCTGTGATATATCTGAATGGAATACTTGCTTCTTCTCCCTTCGGGGAATGGAAAAAACAACAAAAAAAAAAGGCATACATCACGATGCACTAACCACTGTCACACATAATCAAATAAGCCCAAGAAAATATTTTAACATTCCCTTTTATTACAACTTTCTTGGTTAGTTCAAAATAGTGATAGCAAAGATGTCTGCCTTATCAACAGATTTTGCCAACTAGAAAGAGGCAAAACTGTCCCCAGAAAAATAGCGGATTCCAACTATTAAAAGGTTTCAGACTGTTAGTAGATTACTTCTGGAGTTATCTCATTTGCCTTGTCCTTTTGTCCTTGAGACACATTGCTACAAGGGTGTCTGTCAGCCTCAGAAGGAAAGATGTCTGCTCAAGTATTCCCTAAATGGCATTGCATCTGGCAGGTGGATTTACATGTAGCTGTTGACTTCTGCCTTACAAGAAATCCCTGATCTTTTTTGTAAAACATAGGTCAAAGGTCTGACTAGGTAGCTGATGGGTTTGTGGTACTGGGAAAGAGATAGGAGAGTTAAAAGTGAAGGATCAACCTGAGAAAATCCACAATTGTTTTTAAAGCTAAATGAGTCATACCAAGTTGGAAGGGCCCCTCAAACTCACATTCTGATTTAAATAAATAAATAAATAGCATTATAATAAAATTATACTATCTTCACTGGAGTTCTGTGACAGGTTTTACACCAAATAGCTGTGAATTCTAAATGACATTAGGCCATCTAAATGACTTTAGGCCAATATTTCTAAAGCACAAACCTCTATAACAAAATAATATATATATATATCTTAAAGATCTTCTCAGTTTCAAGTCATTAGGAATCTACAAGCCTATCTATATCACTGAATCTCAGCTTTAACTAAAACTTTAGCTGAAGCTCAATTTTATGTTTCTTCTCTTATCAATGTGCATGTTATATGGATTTGTTACATTCATTGTGACCTTGCCTGCCATTCATTTGAAAATCTCTGCATATATAAAGAACCTTCTCTGGTCCCAACTACTCTAGAGGCTACAATTTCTTATGAAGTGGTCTGAAGAATGTGACCTGTGATTACTTTATGTTCGCCACTACTGAGAATTTCGAATCTAGATAAGTTCTTCACAGTAGCTGAGAAGGAAAATTTCTATTCCTAATCTCTCCTGAAATTAGAATAGTGCTAATGTAGAGGGCTGAATGAAAGGATACTGCTTAACTAGCTTCCCATGTCATGAAAAAAAGCCAAATAAAGATAAGGAATAACAAATATTATGAATTCACCAGGGCTTTAAAGGACTGAACAGCAATTCCAGGGAGTAAGCATAATGAAGGGCTCAACATGAGAAGCTCATGAAAGTAAATGTTTGTACCGCTTTGGGTTACTTCTACATATTGTATACCACTTCCCTGGTGTACAAGTGAGGCCCACTGTTAAAACCAGCATGCCATGTCAGTTCTAGGTTAGTAACTGTGAAACACTTAGAAATGGAGATTCTAAACTCAAGTTTCAAGTTAATTTTAAAGTAATAAAGGAGCAAAGGAGATGAATTAGAATGGTAGATTTTAATAATGAAAGGCCCAGAATGTTTATCTTGGCTGACCTCTTGGATAAAGTCATAAAGGTATCTAACTCATCTATAGGGTTGTAGTTAGATAATTGCACTAAACATATTTTGTTTTATTCCAGTCTGATTGTCTTGCAATTTCCAGCTGTAAAGCAAATCCAAGTCACTGCTTTCTGAGGAAATCTTAAAAAATTCAGAGTAAGCTCTGGAAAGAAGTTAGACATCTTGTGGTTCATTGGGAAATGCCGAAAGTCTTACAAGAACCTGGCTATTATAATGTTTCTAGTTCATTTTGTTCTTGTGTGGACTGATAGTTTCTGATAAGGGTAAACATATGCTGAATGAATCCTTCTTGCATTTAATATTCAAAGGGAGTTTCATAAGATCTGTTACTCATGCTTTGTTCCATCTTTTTGCAGCAGAAAAATCAGAATAAGTTCCTCCTTTCAATTTTTTTCTTTCAGATATCTTCTGCTGACTGTCATTTTCCTTACACAACTGCAGTGTCTCCAAAGTATAAACCATGATGCTTTACAGTGGTAAATGGGTACAGATGCAGGAATCCTTGGCAGTTCTGTGCATGTTTATAAAACCTGATACTGTATACTTTGACAACCTGATGCTCAGCATTTCAGAAGAAATATTCTGTCTCCAGCATCCCTTTTCCTCACTTTCTCCTTCTTTTGGTTATTTCCACATACCATGCAAAGATCTAATATCCAAAAATTTAGTGGTATAAGAGTTCTCCTTCTGAAACATTTTGAACTAAATATAAACATTGCAGTCTCAGTCTACTAAAGGACTTGTTCCCCTTTGATCTTCTGTTGTAGGTTTTTGCCATTAATACTATTGTCTCCTTCCTGACAGTCTGTTAAGTGGACAAGAATAGTACAAACCTCATAATGACAGAAATCTCTAAAATGATGAATAAAGAAAATGAAATCTCTAGATGATTTTCTTTCTGAGCAAGAAATATTGTTATACACTATGACAAGCTTTCTGCACTGTCACTAAGGCACTATAAACTGATTCTCATATACAGAATATTTTAATCTTTTGTTTTTCTTACTGTTTCAGAGAAATACCCTTATTAATTTTCATTGTTAACTATAAATTTGATTTCTTGGAGGAAAGGATATTTCATATATTAAAAAAAATCGATAGTGATTTTGTCCCATGGGATGCCTGAGAATATCACATCTTAATAAGAAGATATGTAGCGTATATTACAAATGAAATCATGAAATGACACCATTTTTTAAAGTGCACTTTGACATATCTTGTTTCCAAAATAACTTTTTCTGATTGACATCATTGTGTACATTGATTGATAAGTAACTTGATCTCTAAAACCTGCTTTGATAACCCAGCTTAAAGCAGGGCGGTTGGACTGGATGATTTCTAGAGGTCCCTTCCAACCTTAACTATTCTACGATTCTGTGACAACAAGGGAGGATATGTCTGAATCTTTGTTCTGTTCAAAAAAGAGCGTGGAAGTAAGATCCAGTTCACCTCTTTAGTTATTTAATCCAAATAAAAACATAGTTTAGTGCAATTTTCTTTAAGATCAATGGGAATGTTTTCCTTAGTTCAACAGAAGGTGGATCAGGTTTTGAGTAGGAGCTAAGCATCGTTTTCAGGAAAATGCCTACAAACTTGAAATCTTAAACTTCAATAAAATTTGCACATAGCCATATTGACCCCCAAAAAAGTATTTCACATGGTTTAAAACTCTTTAGTAGTACTGGATTTAGAGACTGAATGTTTAGTTTTATTTGAAAGTTTCCTGTCCAAGAAACTTTCTGCTTAGTTTTCATGTTTCCACTGTGATGTACTTTTAAATGACATAAATTCAGACTGTATGTTACTTCATTTGTTTTGTTGCATTACTTTGCAATACATTACATTGCAATGCATTATATTAAAATACATTGCATAATATAACACAATATGTTTAATATAATACAAAATTTCCACTGGAATCTTAAAGGTTAAAGCAGTAAGGTGGAAGTCAAAGATTGTCATACATTTCTGGCCATAGTAAGGTCCATGGGACAGATTGATGATCCTGGCATGAAGAATTCTAATTTTACATCATTAATATTTATTGTCATAATGTACAAAACAATGAGTTGGGTGAGGCATTTCCTGACTTCAGTGGCACAGCATATGCTTTGGGATTCATGAAACAATGCAAAACAGGAAATGTGCATGGCAGATTCCTGACATGCACCATCATTGGGCCAGAGTTCAGCACCCTGTTCAGCTGCCTGAGTAATGTAACAGATTCCCTTTTGCCTTCCTGTTCATTTTGTTTTGCTAAGGTGCTGGATCTTACTTGCTGTTGCTCCTTTTTTTTTTTTTTTTCTTTTTTCTTTTTTTCTTTTTATTTTTAGTTTAACAGAAGTCTTAACTTTCAATTTCAATAAACTTAACAGCAGAGGTTAGCTTGGTGGTGAATTGCTTCTGCAGACCTCACAGACTGTCAGGGTAGGCTTGGATGGCCCTCTGAAATGTAGCTGCAGTGAAAAATGTGAAAAAAGCTTTGAACTCCCTAACACCTTCTTGCCTCTGCCCCATAGATTTTCTCTATTTTACTTTTCTTTTGTTACTGACAGCTGCTTGGAAACAAGATCATTTGCAGACATCATTTGCTTCTTTGCCCAAAACTGCAGTTTTTCTGTTGGCAACAAGCTGAAATTTTGCCGTGCAGAAACAGTGCTTAAGGCTGGTTTCATCTCTGGGGTAGGAGAAAGGGAGGATTAACAGTCAGGAAAGAAAATTATTTTTCCTTATAAGCAGCTTTATTGCCTTAGTCGTTTTTTTTTTTTTTACCCTGCTTTAAGCCCGAGGGACTTGGGTTGCAATATACCCCAAAGCTCTTTTTTTCTTGGTTTTAAGTTTGTAGGTAACCTTTGTTACTACCATATCATCATATACAGTTTTCATTATCAGCTCTATTTTTTCAGGTATAGAGATCTTCAGAAATTAACAGAATTATTTCTGAAGAGCATATATGTTAGCATTTCTCACTCAAAATAATGAGAGTGAAAGTTCAGAGATTGTGCTTGGTGTTTTATTTTAATGAATTATTCTTTAATTATGTCAGCTTCTTTTATAAATCAGAGGTCAAGTGTCATCTTTTATTTATGGGTGCAGCAACCATTGTGGTTAATTAAAAGTAATGTTGGTTCATTGGAGCATCATGTGGATATGGACGCACCCAAAACACACTCACTGTACTACAGATGTATCCTGTCAGAAAATCCTGAATTTTCTGACAGTCTTTTCTTCCTATTACATTATCTCTTCTTTTCTTTCCTTTTCTTTCCTTTTCTTCTTTCCTTGTTTCTTTTCTTTTTTTTCTTTTTTCTTTTCTTTTCTTTTCTTTTCTTTTCTTTTCTTTTCTTTTCTTTTCTTTTCTTTTCTTTTCTTTTTTCTTTTCTTTTCTTTTCTTTTCTTTTCTTTTCTTTTCTTTTCTTTTCTTTTCTTTTCTCTTTTCTTTTCTTTGATATGGATTTCAGCATTAAGTATTTCAGTATGCATTAAAGTTTCTAAAGTTACCACCAACTCTCCTTTCTTATTTCTTCACACCAATATCTCTAAATGCATATTCCTGCTAAGCAACTACCATTGCATTTATTACATATTGTATTTTGCTATGTAATATATGACAGATTCAGTGACAGCACAAAATGTAACCCTTCACCTATGCTGCAGGCTGGTGAGGTCAACAGTATCCCCTATAGTCTTGATGCCTGTATACTTCTATAGCTATACACCACCTGTGCTTATTATTCCATCCAGTGTGGATGAACCATAATCTAACTTTGAAGGTGAATCTCTGTTCATGTGGCTCGTGCTTTGAGTAAGGGGCTGGACCACAAGTTCCCCGAGAGGTCCCACACTATCTTAATCACTCACTGAGTCTATAATTCACTCCAAGAAAAACTACTGCAATGGACTATTGGGAGACCAACCAGCAAAGCGGGGTTGCCATCAAAAACACCTTTTCAACAGCTGAGTCACAATCATGTGCACCTAGACAAAGTGCATTCAGGAGAAGCACCCACCTGCACGGGGAATACTTCAGAGAGTATTTTGTCATTATAAATGCAGTGAGTGAAAAGATATGCCTCCTGTGCCTTTTCATAAAGTCAAAATCAAAATACTAAATATTCTCTAATGTGTTCAAATGTTTTTGACCATTTGATACATGTAGAAATAATCTCTTCCCATACTAATGTGGAAAAATCTTAGGGGGAGATAAATATTTATTTACATTATTTGATAAAAGGACACTGATGATGCAAGGCTAAACAAGGTTCACATGTTAAAGAAGACACCAATTCCTCCTTTTTCCACCTTCCTCAGGCACAATATATATCAAATGTATTTGAAAACAACATAGTCATTTCAGGTGTGCAGAGATAGCCAGAATGACTCTTAAAGCAGATTATTCTGTAGCTATTAGCTTTACTCACTCTGCTACATCAACTAAGACAGGTATGGACTATAAATACATAAACATAGTCATACAGATTCATTATGACTGCAGTTCTTATAGAGTTTTCACATAATGCACATATGAATTCATGTAGTAATGATTTTATTAAATATTCTGTGAATTCGAATAAATATAAAAGATAGCACTTAGTGATTTATTTGATGTCTTTTCAAACTTAATTTGCAATGCTTTCGTTAGATTGTAAACCTTACTGGCTAATTTAAAACAGTTCTGTTATGTTTTCTTGAACCACTGATAAGCAGGTTCTTGACCCTTCTTTCTATATTTCTCAATTTAAAATAACTCACGTTTATGAATCATACCCTTGACAATTATAGTTGCAAACCACTGACACTTAAGAAATATTGTAGAGCAGAAGTAATGAATGAAAGTGATGGAATATCTTTTGAAAATCAATTATATACACAAAGCCTTGAAAAGTACAGATGTCCTATTATTATACAGATGCTTCCATTGAAATGAGTCAAATATTTCCTCAGTTTAAAGAAAAGAAAATATGCCTAATAGTGACATTTGTAAAATAAATCGCTCCTTGATCTCTGTCCTCATATATGATTCATCTTCTCTGGCTTTAATTTTGGCATACTTACTGAATAAGTGGCACTTAATGAAACAATTTGCTATGCTGATACAGGATGTCAAAGGGAAAGCACATACTCTTTCTGCATGACCCAGGAAATCATGGCCCATAGCTGCAAATGCAATCTTGTTCTTTGAAAAGGAAAAGTAAAGCTTAGTATCTGCACAGTGCTAAACACTTCAAAGGGCTATTTACTTATAAGCCAATGAATCTTTACACACGCACACACAAAGAGTTATTTAGGGAAATTTGTACTCAGATTTACAGATGGGGAAACTAAGAAACAGAATGAAATAATTTAGTGCTGACTGTACACCAAGTCAGTATATAAAAAAAAAAAAAATCTCTTTTAGATGCCTTGATTTTCCTTTTTTTAATTCAGTTTCCTATAGGACCTGCACTGTGATCATAGGATACACGTGACAGAAAACTTTCAAGTTCATCTGAACTATGAATGAGATGAGAATTGAAATAACTCCTGTCCAGACTTTATAAACTTAGGATTTATCTCCAGCATTACTAGGCAAAAAGAGTTTAATTACAGACAATGTATTTGCAGAAATCCCCGGTATAAAAACTGCACCCATCACCTACTTAGGATTTAAACAACCAAACAAACAATAAAACAAACAAACAAACAAAAGAAAAACCTTGTATAAGAAATAAAAATGAGGTAAATGCTAATGAAGTGCTGGTAAAACATCTCCTCTGAATTCCAGCAATGTAAGGTCTTAAGGTTTAATTTTAATCCAGCACTACTATTGTATTGACATTCTTCTGCGTGATTGCAGCCTTGTATTGCTCTTCCTCTCTTTAAACACTTGGATTTTCCATCTGATTAAATCCGTAGTAGGTGAGAGTAGCACAGTCATATTGGAATCACCTCAAGTGAAGAAATAGGAATGAGGTTGGAGAAGCCAAAAGAAGTTGCTCTCTTCAGCCTAGACTGACAGCCTGTGAGTCCATAGAAGTGATTCCAGACAACTAATACATTCAACATTAATTAACCCTGGCATATATTAAGAAATATGAAAGATTACTCTTTCAGTAGAAAGCCCTATACACTGAGAAAGCCCTCCTTGCACAATGCTGTGTTAGATACTATATACCCTTCCATGTTAAGCGTATTCGTTTTTCTGGGATGTAGACAGAAGTAGTCTATTAGCTCTCTAATCCAAGTAGTCTTTGGCTTTTATATTCATTATCAATCAATTGATTGCGAAGAAAAAAGAGATTTTGACCTTCAGCAAGCCTCTCAAATTCCTTAAACATAAAGCCTGAGTTACAACATTGAGCTAGCCAAGGGATTATCCAACAGAAATAGAAAGTCAAAGGAACGCTTACTAAATATCCATTCACTAAGCCTTCCATATCACAGATATGGAAGTAGCAACATTCCAGGGACTTTATGATTAGTCATTCATTGGGCCATATTCATTTGTTTTAATCATTATCTTTAAAGGATTGATTCAAAAGGAGTTAGTTGGTCAAATTTCTGGAAACATAAACACATATAACATGAATTAATGTCATTATTACTATGATCCCATGGTCAATAAAACTTAACTTCCTTCTCGTCATGTAAAGAAGTCTCTCTGGAGGCAAGTTTTTTTTTTTTTTTTTTTTTTTTTAACCTGAGCTTTCATGACAGGCTGAGGCCTGACTGGCTGGGGAGTAGCTTGGTTAGAAAGATGAGTGGGTCTTCTTGGTAGAAAGTGAGTTTGGTAGAATGTAAGTCAGCAGTGTGCCCTGGCAGCAAAGATGGCCAAAAACACATTAACACAATTAACAAAGAGACATCAGTGTGAACTGAAGGTGACTATCCACTTTATTTTACATATAAAGAAGGTGAAAGGGAAAAAAAGGCTAGAAGTCAAGGCAATGAAGTGGTGAAGTAAGTAGGAATTCTAGACTGTTAGTTTGCATATTTAAAAGCAAGGATCTACTGAACTGTACATCCTGCCCCAAAATGTTAGACAGTTTTCATTTTCTTTGTGTTGTTGTTTCCTCCTAGGGCCGTGTATTTATATGTTAAAGAGTGTCTGAGTTCAGTTTCACAGAAGTAACTCAGCCTAGTCCGGAGCCTCAGTTCACAGTAACTGTCTTGCAGCCACACCTGACTCATTCTGCTACCTAAATACAGATGGTCAAGTCTACTAGAAATATTCAGATATATCCTACATATAAACATGTGTCAGGTTTCCAACAGGTACTTGTTTGTGTCTTTTGCTTACTTCTATATTGGTACTAACATTTATCTTTTATATAAAATCTCAGCCCTCAAGCACCAGTCCTCAAGGGACAGATTTAAAATTTTAGTGTTCTTGTTCACGCTGTGCTTCAAATTGCCCATGACAAGTCAACATGAATTTGATTTGAGCTAGGTCATTTAGACTGACTACCTTTCCAATTGTCAAATATAAAACTTCATTCTCCATTGATAAATTTGTATTTCTACTGTTTCAGAGTGTTTCAGTACTCTTTTTGTCTTGAATGAATCCAGCAATGAATTTCAGTGATTTAAGTGTGTTGAACATGGACACTTGAACAAATTTTTGGAACTTATCCTGTAAATAAATGTACCAAGTTAAAACAATATAGCATTCTTATTTCCTAATAATAAGCTATGCAACACTGATCATTCTAGAGTTATTGTTACAGGTTAAATCACTAGGGAGTTTTATACAGAACATCTTTCCCAGGTAAGAAAGTCTTACTGTGTCTGCAGTTCTTAATCTAGAAATAATACGAATATGAAATCTTCTTCAATTTTGAGACCACAGATTTGCAATGACAATGGCTTCCTTTCACTGTAAGGGTACAGGCACCCAGCTGGAGTAATTTGGCATGGCCCTGGTGAAGTCAGTGTCGCAATATAAAATTGCATGAGCTTAGGATATGGTTCCTGAGAACAATAGAGAAAACCCAGCTGTACCATATGCAGACTTTTGAAAATGGTTAAGAATAAAATCCTTCACACATGCACAAAAAATAGGCACGCACTGGAAAAACACATTTGCAAGACTGAATTGATTTGTGAATACCATGTGTTACCAATCATAATAATTACATATGTTAGGTAAACTTAATGGGGAAACTCAGCCAATATTTTTTTCATTCATTTGACAAAATATACACTATCTCCTTCCAAAAAGCACTTTAGTCTCTCTTGTGATTATTCATAATGATATTCTTTACAGGTTTTTGAATTTTCAAGTTTTTCTATTGTTTTGTCAAGGTGGAAAAAGGGTATATTTGTTTACTGTAAAACTTCAGAGGAAGTAAAATGTAAATAAACCTTGTAACTTCTGAAATAAACTTCCTAATGCATTATTTTTTTGGAATGCTTCTCACAATCTATTTTAGTGGACTAAGCAAAAGATTGGTTCTAGGTTTTACTGTTTATCCTGGCAGTGACTTGAAAAACTTCCATAAGTTATTTAATTAGTGGCAGTCATGTACTTTAAGATCATCAGAGAGGACAATCTGTTTAAGTGCAAAGCATTATTATTGTTCCTATACATGAAAAGGTTTGTTCATATCCGTTACATAGTAGTGATATCAGTATAAAAGATTGATTTCCTTTCTACTTAAACTTTACATTACATCCATAACCCAAGGGACTTAATGACATATTTTTAGTAATCATCATCATAATAATAAATCCTAATTTATAGGTGTCCAGACCTTAGAGCCTCTGGGCATCTCAGCAGAAATAAGAAAACATGAAGTTTCAATAAAAACCTCAAGTACTTGTAAACAAAACCACCAATCCCACCCAATAATAAACCATAAATATAAAGTATTAAAGTATAACTCTTAACAAAGAAAATAAACTGAAAAGCACAGAAAATAGTATTAGAAAGTATATTTGGGATGAAACACTCAGTACATCATGTTGGCCCAAGATGTAATCAATTTTCATCCAAATATCTCCTTTTTTTTTTTTCTTTCTTTGTTTTTTGGGGGGTTCATCTTAATAATTAACATTTATATGGCAATGTGAGTCTAAGGAAGGAAGCTGACAGGTAATATTTTAAGAGATTGTTATCTCAAACTCTATCTGGAACCATAAGCCCATACAGTTTTCTAATATCCTTTCAAATAACCAATGGCTGAAAGATTACTCTGAAGTAAGGTATGAACCTTCATATCCAGAGAAGTCCTCCATGTTCCTTAGTACTGCAGTGAGATGGAATTAATAGACTTTCATTATTCTACTTGTGCCACATTTGATGGACAGGAAGAATAGTCATGTCATAAAGCAACACTGCTGCTGTACACAATTTTATTAACTGTAGAGGTATTGTAGCTGAAGAGCTGTAATTCAGGTTAAGCATCCTCTCTTTAAAATACGTGACCGTCTTTAATAATAAGTGACCAGTGGTAAAACCTACTTATTTAGCCTGCTATTTAGGCATAAGCCATGACTGTGTTTTTGACTGATTGTTCTGTGTGAATATTTGAAATAATTTCAAGGCCAACAGCAAAAACAAATTCTAAGACTTTAAATGCCTCTCTGTTTTGTATTGTACAAATACTGTGGAGCTAGTTTGGATAGCTTTCCCAAAGCTTGCATCAGGTGATATAAAATGAGAATATGAAAGAGAACAGTTTAAGCTCTTTGAGTCCCAAGTCTGGAGATCATACAATGCAGGTTAGCTCAGGCAGGAAAATGCTGCCATAATACAGCCACTAAATACTAAATAGCAAAGGATAGAAATTAATATCTGACAAATGAAAAGGTAGCAATGTGTAGTAAAAGCAGATAAAATCCATTTCCCAATATCTAAGCCCACCATATTAAGTATTTATCTGTACCTAGGTACAGTAAGTGAGTCTGAGTTTTGAATCAATTCACTTTGTAGTGAAGTTTAGACAAATGTGTTGGTGAAATGAGAAACCATTTAAATTTATTTACAAGTAATATACATATTTTGACAGTAGCCTTCTGCACTACAATTTGTACAATACATTGCTCTCCCTGAAGAAAAAAATAGTGCACATTACAGAAGCTAACGGCAAGAATCATTCTTCTTCTCCTTTTATCTGTCTAATCTTTTCCATTCTGACTTCTTCGTAGCTAAAGTAGCCTTTCTAAAGTAGCCTTTCTCTGGGTGTCTCTAAAGGATGAAATGCAATATGAGCTCAAATTGTGAGACTTTTGACCATTACTGTAATGGTTATGTTAAAATGTAAAAACTGATTGTCTCAGTTACACATCAAACAGTCCGTCAGCAGAATCAGTACTAGCATTTTTGATAGTTTTGATATATTATACCACTTTTAATTGTTTATTTATTTATTTTTTTCCAGGTAGGAAAAGGGTTTTGAAACAAGATCATCAATACAGAAGTATACCATTTAAAGCATTTTGAGAGAAACACTGACAATAACCATTTGTCGCTGACCTGACAATGATGTTGAAGTGCCTTAGTGACTACATTGCAGCTTGGGAAACTTCTGTGCTTGGCATTTAGCCATAGATAAAATGCCACTTGCATCTTTTTTCTTTGCTGAAATTGTGTTTCTTTGATGCTAAATATGTGTGTGTGTGTGTGTATTATTTTTTCTCCTGCATATTCCTTTTGAAATCACGAAGGACACAAAATGTGAGTAAAAGCTAAAAAAATGATGAAGGTTTCAAACGAAATTAAGAAATTTATGAAATAATGATTTGTACCCTCAAGATAATATCATAAACTGGATTAGGGCATGAATAATTGATTGTGTAAGTATACATTTTGTAAATGTTGTTGTCCTTTTTTTTTTTTTCTTCTTGAAGACAGTTGAATTCTCACCTGTCGATTTTGTAAGAAAGCTTTGTTCCTGTAGTCAGATATTCTGACTGTAGTTATGTCATTTCAGTCTAAGTCCATTCATCTCAAATCAGATAAGTTGCTTTGCATTTATGATCACCCCAACTTTTTTCTGTTATAGACAGAAAGTCTATATGCATGCTTCACATACCACTGACAGAAGCATAACTAGGAAAGCATGACAGGAACATAAAAAAAATTGGGAGATAACTACCAAGTAAAGGTTAGGTGCTGCTTCTAGACTACTACAGTGCAGAGATAGTAGGAGTAATTAGCTAGTTCTTTCCTTCTTTTCATGCATAGAAATATATGTTTAGTATTCACAGGAAAGGATTAAGATGTGGGGCAAAAATGCGTGGGATGGAAAATAATCTGTTCAGTTCTGATTCCGTCCTGCTTATCAAAACAGAAAGGGCTGCCAGGAAAAAAGGGAAGAAGTTTATGCATGGATTAGGTATCCATTGGCAAATATCAAGCAATAAGCAAAACAAGATGATGACTCTCAGAATATCTATTTATTGCCTGCATTTTTTGTGTTCCATTGGTAGTGCATTTATCCAGGTGGGATGGTTTCATCCAAGACTGCCCTGAATTTACAGGGTAAAAGCAGTTAACAATCCCATCACTGGAAAGAATGGGTCTGATCCTCTCTTCTTCACCTTAAAGGGAAAAAAAAGTAAGAAACAAAGAAACAAACACACACACAGCCCCCACACACATATTTCTCTATACCTTGCCTTCTCTATACCACGTAGGAAACAATTCTGTGACAGACAAAGGAAACCTTGCATCAAAATGAAAGAATCAGTATATCAAAACAAAACTGAAACCACAACACTAAATGCTTACCAGGCTCCCACATAGTTGCGTGAGCTGTTAAAATTGAAGGTGAAATAAATAGAAGCATCTGGCATCTTTCTCCAAACCTAAAACACTCAGAGCATCCCACTTTAAGATATTCAGATGTTAAACTGTATGGTGACAGAGTATTCCTAGAAAAAGGACTGATAGTTATCTCTGGGGTAATACCGATTGCATCCCTTCTCCCATTAAGATTCCCACTGAAAGTGGGGAGGGAGTATGTGAAATGGGGGGAAATACTTTGGATTACACTGGAGGCATTTTCTTCAATAAGTTTTTAGTAGGTAATGCTTTATTATGTTATTGGAATTCTTGAATTTTGAAATGTGTTCTATACTCCTTCTCTGGCAATCATAACTTCCTAGAATTGAGTTATATGTCTCTATCTTGTGAAGACATACCCTTCTGGTCATTAGTCCCTCATTTACTCAGCAATCCCTGAGGCGGTTGAGACTTGAACGTCTTTCAAGCTGCAGACCTTACTTTTGAGATCAAGAGTGTCTTTGAGATTTCATGTTGAAAAAAATATCAGATTAACAGGACACTTAAATAACATAGTAACAACAACAGTAATAATAATAATAATAATTAATAATAATAATACCTTTAAGTTCATTAGAGTCGTGCAACAACACTCTTTTACCTCCTTCAGCCTGCTGACCATCAGTCTTTGTGTGTCTGGACAAATCTCCAGTGAACACTAACTTCTCATGAAAAGGCTTTCTGAAAATGCCATGAAGCAATTAGGGAAAACAACTGCCTTTGACTAGCCAGAGCCTGCCAGGATTGTGAGGGTGATGGTAGGAAATTAAGCAATGGGTGCTCCTGCCAGATGGGACATGCTGTGAAAATGTGGCTACTTTGGATTGCTAACAATGGGGAGAAATAAATACAGAAGTGTGAGCTTTTATAGCAATTTATACATTATATATTTATTTTACTAGTAAATGAAACCTTATCAAAAAAAAAAAAGGAAGAAAAGAAAATAGTAGGACTGGCTGGCATTGAACTACAACAGCATTAGAGGAGAAGGAAAATAAATATGAGACTGAAGTCTCAGTTACAAATGAAAGGGGGAAAAGTACTGAAATTTGCCAACTGAACCTGCTGGTAATAATTAGATTGAGGTTGCTGAGAAAATGAAACACTATTTTTTTTATTTCAATTTTTAATTCATAAAACAGTTACTAATCTTGTTCATTAGACCTGCCTGCTGGAGCCACGTGCCTGGCACTTGGTTAGGAGTGTTCTGCTGTCTACATTATGTCTGGGGACTTTTAAAAGTGTCTTCTGGTTTGTGTTCTTAACAGGAGTGGAACTTGATCTCAAACCACAGGCCAAGGCATCTAACTTTGGAAAAGCATGGCTATGGTTCCTGATCTAAGTATTGTAATTAGGTCTACTCCTTAGGATAGGGTTTTGTTTAAAAAGCACATATTACAACAGTAGCATAGAGACCCATGGAAGAGAACTCTGTTGGAGCAGTGGTGCAACTCATTTAAGGGTTTTATTTGTATCTCCTGGTGTGAATGTTCAGACTACTCAGCTGGGAGGTTAAGGATCACTGAGATATATTCTAGTCCTTCTTTCAGGTGGACTCCTGTTGCTGGTTGCCAAATTTGCTACCACACACTAGTGGCAAGATAGCAAGGTAAGAATTACTGGCCAGATTCACTTTTTATTGCATCATCAATGTGGTGGTAAAGTATGACCACAGAAATTAAAAAAAAAATAGAATAAAGATTAATGCTTAGAGTGGCCAATAATTTACATTTCAATTAGTCTCAAATTTATGGATTTGTATTGCAACATTTATTTTGGCATCAGAATCTATTGCCAACAAAAATTTTAAAATTCTAATCACTTATGCTGTCTGTATGACTGATTTGTCATTTAAGTCTTTTTTTTTTTTTTTTTTTTTTTTTAATTTGAGCCTTAATTTAGCCTGATGTATTTTCTGGAATCATTGAAAAAAGGAAATTTGGAAATATTAAAGCACATTGGATTTAGAAACTCCAGAAAGTAACTGCTTGCACTAAAATGAGTTTAAACAGCAGTGGCATTCACACAGGAAAACTGGCATGCAAGCTATCCTGCTGTTATAACTTGAGCATAAGCTGAAGAGATACCTCCTAGTGTAAGCTCCTTAACCTTTTGTTTCTTTTCAAATTTAGGGGGAGATTTATATATATATATATTCATATATATATGAATTTATATGTGTATTATATATATATATATAATTCAACTTCTACTGTAGACTTTTGTCTGCATTTCTTTTTACAGGACAAAGTCTTTGCCTGTGATTTGACTGACATGTACTGAGGAGTTATTAGGAGTGGGATTAATCGTTCCTAAATGCAGCTGTCTAAAACAATAAACTATTTACCAAGATTCTATCTATAGTCACTGAAAAAGACATAGACACCTCCGGACTCTGACTCTTCTATCTTAATGTCCTGACTAACCTAACAGAAATGAATCACCTCCTTTGTGAGTTTGTCTCTCTTATTGAGCATAGAAAGGCTCAGAGCAAACTTCAATCAGATGCTAAATGCAAAGGTGGTTACAGGTAAGGTTTTCAGAGTCCAAATTATCCTCCCTGGATAGCTGTACTGGGTCTCTTACATATTAGGGGTTTGTAATTTACAAAGGCTGACCCAAATCCAAATCAATAACCTGATGTCTAAATAGAGGTGTAGATAGTTAACATTATACAGTCAGCGTGGAAAACAGGGCTGCAGTTTAATACCGTCATGGGCTGGTTTCAAACCAATTATTCAAAATCAAGTGGATGAATTTCAGTTTAGATGTTCCAAGTCAATCTGTCCCTGCCAAGAGTTTGATGTTTATTGTTTCAAAACTCCTGGAGGGCCTAAGACTTGAGGTATTTACTGAGGGGTATGAAAACCAGTGCAGTGACCTTGCTTCACATATAATAAATTAGCAAATACTTAGATGCTCAGCGCATTGGGAATATTGCCTTCATAGAACAAAGAACAATTGTTTGAAGGTTTGTTTGCTAATAAAATCAATAAAATCCATCATCATTAATCACCTTGTAATTTTGGCTTTCTACTTTCTGGAAAAGACCCTTGGCTGTTTTACATTGCTGACAGTTTCAGATATTGATTGAATGTACAATATATATGCATATACATATGTGTGTCTGTTCATATGTTTGTATCCCTCTATATATGAAAGTCACCATTTATGTGTTGAATCACAAATCAGTCAGATTCTTAAAGGTATACACCATAATATCGTCTGCTAAACAATTCAGTCTGCTCTGCATTTACGTTTATGCTAGATATAGTCCTGATGATATTGCAATTAAAAATCTAAGGCTAAAGAGACTGCACCTTTTTATCTAACATAAATTTAAGACACCTCTTTTGCCAATGGAGACAAAAGTATCTGCAGAGGATAATTAATCCTAACAATTTCTAAAGTGTCAGGAAAGAGAGAGAGCATTTTCTGCAGGTACCTGTCTCTCTCCAAACTGTAGGGGGTTGCTTGACAGCTACTTCAAGTTAGATTATCTGAGGTTGGACTAAATTCTTAAATTCCACAGAAACTGTTCTAGACTTAAAGATCTCTGACTTTTTTTTTTTTTTCTTTTTTGAGCTTTCTTCTTCTATCTCATCATTCTGTTTTCTCAGAATGGTAGCATGGGAAGTCTCTTCACATACATCCATGTTCATCTACCACAATGGGATCTAAGTTTTGCTGGTGCCCCTGGCAGTTCTGGAAAATAAACAATGTTGGAAGGCGTGGATCAAAAACCCTTCACCGTGCAGTCAACGGTTGGTCACAGGACAGTTCCATTGCTGGCTGTTTTTGAGATTCTGGGGTAATGGTTCACTGTTGACTAAAATGGAGGAGTGAGACCTACAGAATGACTAACACTTGGTGTTTTGCTTGGAAATCTGCCGAGTAAGCATTCAAGAACAGGCCAGACCTCATCCTGATTAGCTCCTCTGAGGTGGCACTTTAGTGATGCCACAGGCAAAACCAATACCTTTGCCAGCTGCAGCTTGAACACGGACTGCCAGGTAAGACTTCCAGTGCTGAAAACAAAGAGCTTTATTGATTGACCCAAAGTAAACTCTGTGATAGTGGGTCTGTAAGACTGCAGCCAGTCATTAGAAAACAATCTAGTTGTACACAGACAGGGTAATCATTCTGGACTGGGTTTCAAACAGGTCTAAGGAAGTGAGTCACTCAGTCCCCTTGAAAGTGAATGGAAGCTGGAGACCTGTTTCCTGAGAAACATTTGAAATCCTAGCTTACGTTACAGTATGGCTATTATCCAACCTTAACTTTGGACACGGAAAATGTTTTCTTTCTCTTTTTTTTTTCTTTCCTATTTACGCCAAATTAAAAGTATGAGGTCCTAAAGTGTATTTACACCAAAGCAACTTTCCACTGACTTAGCCATATAAAGCAGCCTTGTAGTATGTATAAATATGATTTATAGTTACTTTAAGACTCCTTTCCACCACCTGAGCGGTGTGAACCAATCTTTGTGAAAATGAGATTCAGCTATACAATTTCCAGAAAGCAGCCAGTTTGTGTTGCTCAGACCTGCTGCTAAAGAAGCAGAAACCTCTTCTCCAGACACCAGAATTGCCCCACTACGCAAAATGAATAGTCCAGTCTCTCTACACTTTTCATCCTCTATTCTACCTGAGAACATTACTTCACTGTCCAGAAAAACTTTTTCAGTCTTGAAGAGAGTTCTTTTTATTCTGATGAATGGAAAGAAATAGACAGAAAAGAGATAGAAGGGACTAGGAAAGCTACTTGGTTAATCTTTCTCAAAAAGTGATAAAAAATAAAGGAAAGCATAACTCATATAACAGTTAACCTAATTTTCTAAAAACAGAATTAAAAGATGGTGGTAGACCTCTTTAGGAAAATATTCTCAATTCCCATATAATAATTCCTTTTAGGAACACAGAGTGTTTTAGGAAGCATAATAGATCCAAGTTGGGTATGTTGCCTCTTCTGAAGGAATGCCATCTGGAGTAAAGGAAAAAAACCTCAGGTTTTAGCTTTGTTTTTAATGGGAAATTACTTTATGTTATGACTCATCAGAACAAGTTAATTTTTTCTATTATCATGCTTTACCTTTAAGCAATAATTTTATTTTAAAGCCCATAACAATACATCTGGGTTGCATTCTGGAAATGAAGCTGATCTGAAACTATAACCTGAGGCATTTGGACAACAACAACAAAAAACCCTTTCCCTTGTATTTGAAAGCAATGAACTTCTATGCACTGCCTTGGCCTGTGGTAGTATTATAGAATGCTTATAAGCCATTTCAATAACATTATCTAATTAATTTTCCTGAAATTTCCAAGATATAGGTAGGAGGTTACTTAACCTCTTTTGCAATTGAATGGTAATTAGAAACAGCTTAAACAACTTTCCCAAAAGGTTGCAAAGCATCATTTGCAGAGGCATACTTTAAAATATATATATATATATATTTCTTTTCCTCAGGTTCTAATATAATCACAGATTTTTCTTGTCTCTCTTACAATTATGAAGCAATGTGCCCTTTCAATTGACCTTCTTTCATGAATAAAAATAAATTCTGCAACCCCCTTATGTCTCTGCATCATGCAGCTCTTGAAAGTTCTGAGAATATCACTGTATCTCTCCATTTTTGAAAAGATCTCAGCCTGTCATGAGTGTGTTTGACTGTTGCCAGTAACCCAGGTACTCAGTGCATCACCTCACTGCCTTCCGGACACACATATAAAGGAGTGTGACTCTATATTTCCTTTTCCAATTACTCACAAACTAATTTAAACTGTTTTGCAAGCACTTTTTTATTATTATTTTCCCAAATGACAAGTGTATTAGCTAAGACTGTCAGACTGGCTGCCAGCTCCCCAAAGCAAGCCCAGCATGCTGTGACCTCATGCATGCAGCACGCAGGATTGACTATGAGCAGGGGGCTCCTAGGAAATAGAAGTGAAGCCTGGGCCCTGTCTCAGCTGCCTTGGTAAGCATGTTTTATGATAAACTTTATCTCATTAGGAGAGAGAAGGGGGAAATCTTGGTCAAAGTCCAACTCTAGAGCTTATGTTGAGGCTGAACTTTTCTGCTCTCCAAGTCTGCCATATCAAATTAGGGAGAATAAAGCCGGCTGCTTGCCTGATTATTTATAACATCAGAGGAAACTTGGAATGACTTATTAAGGATGGAAATAGTTCTCTTTCCTCAGAAATGGATCTTTCTTTGCCAAGATACACAGTGACTGACTGTGTGTAAGAGTGGTGCACAAATACCTTCCACATTGAAGGTTATTAAAATATACCTGGCCTCGTTTATCAGTACTTCCATGGTATGCACGCACCCACACTGTGATACCTAAAAAGAGCTACAGGGAGTCCTGCTCAATGTTCTGAGGGTCAGGAATAGATTTGAAAATGGAAAAACAAAAATAAAATGAAAACACAGATCAGCATGCTTGTTGTATCTTTGACAGAGTCAATGAGCCTTTAGCATGGACCTTGGCAAACATTTCAGTCCAAGTTAATACCCATTGACCACATAGGTTTTTCATTAAAAATAAATCTGTTAAGTCTTTCACCTTGAATATTACAAGAATAGAACTTGGAAAAGCAGGCCAGCTTCAGGACGCAGAAAGTGTAATCTGATGGCCACAGCAGGAAAGTTCATGTTGGATTTCTTTTCTAACTCATTCAGTAACCATAGGGCTATTTATACTACCTCTCTGTGCCTCTGTTTCAACACCCTGAAAATAAAGCTAACAAAACTAAAAGAATGTTGCTATGAATGAATCTTTTGCAAGGCTTTTGGTTCAGAGAACTTGAATATCTCATTTCTGGACAGGATTTTAAATAGAAAAATAGCACATAGTATTCGAAAGGGAGGTGTGCAGCATGAGTGAGGTGGACTAGAACCTTTGACCTCATGGCCCAGTAATTCCAGTTGCAGTAATTATCTGTCAGATAATTACAGGGAAAATCTGTGAGATAAAGATAAAAGATACAATATAAATTTCATTGATGAAATGAAATACATTCACCCCTTTCCAAAAATTTCTCACTATATTGTCACTGTTTGCGTTTCAAAAACAGTATTCCAAAGGACACAGATTTGGACCTCTGCACAACTTTGGCCACCTGTTAGACTGCAATATAAATTGCAATTTAATTGCAAGCCTATAGGGTTGTAAGGAAGTGAGATAAAGCAGATACTGACCAGAATATTGGGAAAATATATTAACTAATGATTTATTTATTTATTTATTTTGTGTGTGTGTGTGTTACATGTAACTTACCTTTTCTGAACTGTCTGTACAAATAAAATGAGTATTGTTGGCTTGTCTTATCACTGCATCCCTTGCTTCATTTGCAGGTGGCTTTGTGAAACAGAAATATTTCTCAGAGATGTCAAGGTCATTGTAATCTGTGTGAATAAAATGAACAAAACTAGGTCTTTGTGTTGCTTTGATTTTCCTGTTCCTGCTGAAGGCAGTACAGGCAGGGGAGGCTCACAGAACGCAGAGTAGAAGAGGACTGATCCTCTATTTTTATGTTTTCTTAGTTAAATGGATATTTTTCTGGGGCTACACAAACTGCTCATGGATACAGTTCCTCAAAATTAGATGCAAGTCTCAGGAATGGAATTAATGGTGCAGCGTGGGACATCTAAACTTTCTAGTGCAGCCCCCAAACATGATTCATATCAGCCAATATGTTGGGATTGTGGTTGTCTAAGCTACAGATCAGAAAATGGCAAAGAGAGAGAAGCTTTTAAATTTTGTCTTTCTCCTGAATTTAGGCACTTATCCACTGTCCAAATTAGGTTCTGTGGAACTAAGATTTGCAACCAAAATGCTTTGCCTGCACTTCTCTGCCTAAGTCATCTAAGTGTCAGCAAAGACAACTGTCTCCTGCTTCACTTTCAGAAGATAGCCAGCGAGAAGGGGGAGGAGGAGGAGGAGGTGATATTGCTAAACACATTTTGCATAACAGTCTTGCTATGAAAGTACTTGCCGCCTTCTCCTGACCTATTTTCGAATGAAGTGTCTGTGGGAGCTATGCAATGTACAGAAGTTGATGCTGTCATTATGCATGAAGTAAGCACAGAGCACAAGGCCATTGGGTGGACTTAGCACAAGGACACGTTGTTTTGCATCCCAGATGGACTGGGAGGGGAGGATGTGAGTTTAGATATTCCATTCAGCTGAGAGGGTGACATATTTGGATGTGTGCAGTGACACACGCAGTTAAGAAACTTAGATGCTTAAGGACTCTCAGATATGTGAGTGAGCAAATGGAGTATTTTAGATCACCCATCTGGATTTCAGTGTTTAAATTGCACTCTAATTGTATGGTAGATGCCTAAGTGCTGTTTTGGATCTCACCTTTGATTGTTATGCACATTACTTCTGCATAAGAGTTTCTGGTGATTTTACTTTTTTGAGCTTCTAAGTAATGTTCAGGTGTAACAGAGAAGTAATAAAAAGTCTGACTGGAGAAAATTATTTTTACTCTGCATTCTGGAAGCAGATAAAAAGTTTTAAATGAAAATAGATTTTACCCAAAATAACACTTGTACCTCTTATTTTAAGTTGTTTCTTGTTTCTTTTATCCTTTTTTTTTTTTTTTTTTTTAATATATTTTCAGGTGCTGTACATCATTTGTCTAGCGGGTGTCACTGTCTAAGCAGGTAAACAGTAGAGTTATATTGTCCTGAGATCTATCACAGAAGCATAGTGACAAGAATCATAGAATCATAGAATATCCCGAGTTGGAAGGGACCCCTAAGGATCATCAAGTCCAACTTCTGACACCGCACAGGTCTACCCAAAAGTTTAGACCATGTGACTAAGTGCACAGTCCAATCACTTCTTAAATTCAGACAGGCTTGGTGCAGTGACTACTTCCCTGGGGAGCCTGTTCCAGTGTGCAACCACCCTCTTGGTGAAGAACCTCTTCCTGATGTCCAGCCTAAACTTCCCCTGCCTCAGCTTGACACCGTTCCCGCGGGTCCTATCACTGGTGTTTACGGAGAATAGGTCCCCTGCCCCTCCACTCCCCCTCGCGAGGAAGTTGTAGACTGCGATGAGATCTCCCCTCAGCCTCCTCTTCTCCAGGCTGAACAGGCCCAGTGACCTCAGCCGCTCCTCATATGTCTTCCCCTCTAGGCCCTTCACCATCTTCGTCGCCCTCCTCTGGAAGGAAGCATGTAGGAGACAAAATAGTGTCTGGAAAATGTAGAAACATTTCTGTCTTTCCCCATGGGTTAAGAACTGTATCACATAAGCCAGAAACTCTTTATGAATCTCTTTATGACTTTTAAAAAGGCTGTAAGCACAAAGGGTAAATCCATCAGGGTTAACAAGATGGATACCTGGGTAGTAAAAATGAGGCAGACATACCTGTAAATCTCTTCCCCAGGAAAAGAATGAGTAATTCTCTTCACTGCCAGGTTTCCTTAGTGTAATTGCTGTAATTGAATGAAGATAAACATCTTCATTTAACATATAGACTCAGTCTATTTTTTAATTTCTATTTTCTGATTTTCCTCTGTCTGATGTTGAAGTCTAAGATGAAGCAATGCAATGCCATTAAATGCAATTTGAGTTCCTTGAATTCTTCGTCACGTGGAATTTTCATGTGTTAGATCTCAAAGATCTCATTCTTCTCAGCTGATCCCTTGGCTCATGGTTGGTGGTGTCCAGCAGACAGAATACAGCAGATGCTGAGACAATAAGGTGACAATATGTTATTGCAAGCAATTGAGTTATCCTAGTTTAATGAGTCACATAACAAGTAGTAATCGCTTGTGATTTTCTGTCTCCATCATAAGGGAGCTGAATACTAAGTACTCATAGGCATGAGGATTATAAAAGGTAGTGAACTAGCAGCTCTGTCCTCCTTGTTGCTTTTATTTATTTATTTATTTATTTATTATTTTTAAGAAGAAGACATGACACATAAGCAAGAGGATCAACCTTGACCTTTTTTAAGGTGTGGCTGTAGTGATCAAATTTGTGGATAATGAGCAATAATCAATTAATCTACCGAAAAAGGTGGGGGAGATGGATTGCTTCTGGATTTATTTATACTTCCTCAAAATTGAAATGAAGACTAGTACAATTTCCTGGAGTTTTTAAGACAGTCTTTAACTGTTAAGAAATTATATAGTGATTTATATGCATGTGCATAAACACATATTCATATTTACTTTTAGTTTTGCATTTTTGAATTCCAGCTGGCCTTAATTTTACTATATCTTTTCCAAACAGAAAAAGTTTCAGAAAATTTTCAGAAAAGTCTGTTCTCACTGCCTTTTCTGAGCAAATCCCCCATGATTCTTTGAGGTACCGCTTGGGTTACAGCGACATTTCCCTTAGTGCACTTCTCTTTCTGCACAGATTATCAGCAGTCTTAATACTGACTCTTGATTACAGATCTTTTTAGATAACCAGCAGATTAGAAAAGCACCAGATTGAACTTATTTTTATTTTTCTTATTTACTGTATAATCCATTTCTGTAGCCTGAAACTAATAAGTCAGTAGCTACACTGAGGAAATATGAAGGAAACAGTATAAAGCTTGATGTTAATCAATACAGTGACACTTCTAAGAAGATTCTATCTATACTCTTGTACTCATATTTCCTGAAAAAATATAGAGATTATCTTCTATCCACAAAACGCTCACTGTCAATAAAATATATATCTTTAAAATAATATATTTAATCACTGCCATTGCATTGCTTTCCAAATTTTTCCACCTTCTGTTGCAGTCATCACTCTTTGGCTACTTCTAGAGACAGCCAAAGTGAAGATAAAAAAGAAGAGCTGGAGATCTGTTGATGATGCTGTATGATGACACATTTACACCTTTATAAGTGTCAAAGAACTTCTTTCTTATTGTCACATTTTTCTTAATAAAGGCAGTGGCTTTGTTGGGAACTGTGTGCATGCTTATACCAGGGCTAAATTTATTTCTAATTATCTGGCACAATTGCCACAGCACAGCGTGCTGCATATGCCAGCACTAGGGATTTTGTGAGATTGGGAGTTTGTGAGAAGAGACACATTCTGGATTTAGAATGTGAAAAGCAGATGAGGAGTTCACCACCAGGCAGGGGTGTGAAAACTTTACTTACAAGTTGTTTTTCCCCACTGTGTCCTCCCTGCAGCTGATGGAATAATCATGTTGTAGTGGTTTGCTTACAGGCAATTAGGCACCTAGAGTTACTCCACAGGGTGTAGATTTTACTTGAGTGGCTTATTGATAAATGAAAAGAATAACTTCATATTTTGATCTAATGTTCTCTGTTCATAAACATCAGCACATTATTTATTTTAAATCTTGTCACTCTCATATGGAAAGTCTTTGTTCCCTTGGAACTGGTACAAGAAATACTGAATTGGTATTATGAATCTTGAAGCTGGTATTGCACTGTATGCTTTTGAAGGGATGTCCCTACTGGGGACTTTTAAAGAGAGATCAATGCTTCTGACCATTTGTGGAAAAAGAAACTCAAATACCCTGTTACATTTTTTTTTTCACATGTACAAAGAATCAACAATTTATTCAAAAATAAGGAATGACAATCAGTGTCCCTACTTTCCTTGAGCAGCTGAACTGAATTTATTTAGTCAGATGTAGTGAGAAAGCAGATACATGACTTACTGGAAACAGAATGTTAACTGTTTTCTGGTTTATATACACATAGATACATATGTGTGTGTATATACAAAACGACAGCAGTATAAAGATAAAGAACAGGTAAAATATTTAAATATGAAATGATAAAGAGTCACAAAGAAAATTTGGAAATCACAAATTACTTAACTCCTTAAGTTCCTCCTGCTTTTTTTTTATTTTTTTAAATATAATTTTCTCCTGAGCCTCTAAGAAGATTCTTCACACAACAAGCATTAATCCTGCCATATCCCCTCCCACCAATCTATACATTCCAGTCATTGTACTCTCTTATCAACACTTTTTCCTCTTCTCCCCACCCCTCTGTCCCTCCCCTCCTTTCTCTCACCCTTAAAGTCACTGTGGACTTTAAGTGGCACGTGGGAGGGATTAAGTTTAAGAGGCCAGCAGACAGACAGCAGGAAAAGGCTGTATATACAAATGTCTCCCAGGTGTCCTGACATGTCCTTGCCCTGCAAATGGTCACACTTGCTGTTGACAGGATGACGAACTTCAGCCCAGAATCCGTGCCCATAATAAGACAATGATGTCACTGACTCAGTCCCTTTGCAGACTGTTCTGGAAGAGTGAACACAGCTATGGTGCTAATGCAAATAACTGTAAAAAGCATTTCATTTTGTTGGAAGATCTTTTCATGTAAGAGAGATATTATTTGTTCTCCTCGCTTTTTCAATATTTAATATATTCTTTCTAAATGGTGCCATTCAGTTCTCTAGCACCATGAAAATAAGCATGTATAAATACAAAGCATCTGTTAATAGTCATTGGGGGATCTATTTAAGGAGTAATAAGCATCTCCAGGTCATAAAAGATTAAATGTCTGGCCAGAAAACTTTGGATGTTGACGTTCTATGTCTATTGTTATTACACCTACATTTGTCAGGTTTCATAAAACACTGCCAGTCACTGTACACTCACCCTGCAGTCAGCTCTCCCTCCAAGGATAAGTGAGATTTTATAGCATCCAGTGTACAGCAAGGAATACTTATGAGAACTTTGATAGATATATGTAAATATATATATACTTATATATTTTTATGTAAATATTCATATTTATACACACACTATATAAATATTATAGTTATTCCTGGAGAAAGGAACATGACAGCATGAAAGGAGTGATATAGCAAATATGCTTCCTAGACTAGATTTTACTTTGGGATACATTATTTAATGTTTTTTTTGTTTTGTTTTGTTTTGTTTGTTTGTTTGTTTGTTTGTTTCCCAGACAAGAATTTATCTAGAGATATTTATATAGAGATATTCAGGTTGGAAATTAAGAGAAATTTCTTTTCAGCAAGAGTAATCAGGCATTGGAATGGGTTGCCCAGGGAGGTGGTGGAGTCACCGTCCCTGGGGATGTTTAAGGAAAGGTTGGACGTGGTGCTTAGAGACATGGTTTAGTGGGTGACATTGGTGGTAGAGGGATGGTTGAACTAGATGATCTTGGAGGTCTTTTCCAACCTTAAACATTCTATGATTGCTCTTAATTAGCTTGAACATTATTTCATAAAGTTTTTTGTTTGTTTGTTTGTTGACTGATAGCCATTTATTAACTTATGGATTCTGCAGCTGGGGAGTTCAGAAGGAGACAAGGAGTAGAAAAGGCTAATAGAGCCATACTCCAGTTCAGAAGGAGTGAGCTGGATGTAAGAATTAACATGTGCTACACATTATTAATGGCCTCCAGGGTGCTTTTGTCTGAGTAAGCTCAAAGGAGCTGCATTTCATAGCAACTGTGGAGGGTATATTGCACATAACTTTAATGCACACCTACGATATAATAGCTTTGACTGAATCCCCATGCTATGGCTGCCTGGAGTAGAAGGTTTTCATTTCCACAGACTTCGCCGACAAGAGTAGTCTCATTTTCCTTACAAACATACTTTAAGGCTTTGATTCCTAAGACAGGTCAGTGCTCCTCTGGTCCATGTAGAGCGTTGCTAGTCTATTGGCCACCTGATTCAGACCAGCCTAGATAAAGATGGAACTGCTATGGCACTTTAAGCCTTTTCCAGGGAAAGGCTTATTATGTGTACTGGTAGCTTAGGAGTGCCATTTCAGTAAGTACAGATGTAGCTGGAGCCTGGAAGAGCAAACAGTACCAGCAGGTAGAGGGAGTTGTATGGAAAAATACAGTCATTCACTAATCTGCAGAAAAGCAGCATGTAGAGAGATTGTCTGGACACAGCTCTGAACATAGTCACTTAAAGCTCAGTGTCTCTCAACTGTCAGAGTGATGGGTTTAGAGCTGCTGTATATGAACAGCTTACATCTTGAAGGTCACTGCCTTCCTAAGGGCAAAGAAGACAGCAGAACATGCTGGAAACATTTTTTTTCCCCCACAATAAGTCAAACAAACAAACCAAACCAAAACAAACAAGAACAAGAAAAAAAACAACAAAAACAACCACCAAACCAAACAAACAAACTGTCTTTCTGACAGTGCATACTCTTTAAATTTGTAGCCCATTGAGTTTTAATATGTAACAACTTTCTACAACTACTGTTGTAGACAGCTTCATACATCTGTACTTGATGACTTACAATCTCAACAACCTTCTGAGCAACCCATTCCAGCTTGCACAATCCACAAGAACAGAACTAGCCGCAGTAAAAGGCTAAAAGGCAGTCCTTCTGGCATGTTTGAAATTATCTGCCAGAATTATTTTAGTGTTTAAAGCAGAGGTTATGATCAAATTTCTGTTATCTGTTTTGATAAAAAGTTTCCATTTTCTATATATTTTACCCACTTTCATAAAGCATCAATAGAATCAAGTTGCTGTGGTCAAAATCCAAAATATTTTAGATGAAAACAACCATACAAGCTAAAATTTCTTGAATGAGAGGAAGCAATGAGGTTTACCAAAGGTTATTTATTTATTTATTTATATTTTATTGTTCTATATTTTACTGAACTGGAAAACACGTGGAAAGCACTGCTTAGACCACCTCTGTCTCTCAGAGGCATTCTATATTGCCTTCCACTGAAGAAATCATAAGACAACAGACTGCCAATCTTAATGGATGACTCTGAATCCAAACTTTTTTCACAGAGAAGGAGCTGGACAACTGTGTATTTTAGATCCAGATTCACTTATTCCATCTTCCCTTAATCTATTTTCCAGTCTATTGTGTTCTGATATAGGAAATCATAACAGCTATCCTTTCTGGACAAAAGTCCAAGCAGAACCAGGCTGGCTGACATAATTCACATGTTTCCAATGTACACCAAGCCTTTTACACACCAGTTTCATTAACAGTTTGGCATGCATTCAGTGGTGGCATCATTTCAAGGGACAGAGAGTCATCGGAAAGTTTTTGTGCTCTATTCTCTCTCCTGAAATGGCTTTGCTTAAGGGATCAGTGCACAGGCTTCCTGGAATTTCCTTTGTTTGTGAAGAGCTGTGTTGCAGATACTGAACAGATCAGACCTCACCAAGACGCCGATAACTTTAGTGTTACCGTGACATTACATTTTATAATTAATAACATAGCCCACCCATTGTATTTGACTGCTGTGGCTGGGCTATGAGCAGTAGCTATTCTTAGGCTAAATACAGTGGATGATCAGCATGGACTACTACCAGTCAAAGCTTTTTGGCATCTCAGTTAGCAGCAGCAGGTACTTCTGAAACTGGGTTGTTGCGGACACATCAGCTGCACTGCAATTGTGGGTGAATTCAGCTTTGTACATAGTTGAAAGCTGAATTTACCAAGCTGCCTAGGTTGTAATATAGATATACAATATTAATGGCAGCCAGATTATGTGGGACTGATGACTAGAAAGTTGAAAAATCTTTAGAGAAGCCTAATTTACATAGTCAATATGTCATCAGAAAGGCTATAAGACAGCATAACAGGAGATGCTACTGCTGTATCTTCCTTCAAGGTGTTTAGAAATCTGCTTGCACCAGCTAAACCATATTAAGCAATGCAGTGAAAGGAGCCAGGAGACCTTTTTTCTTTTCTTTTTGCTTAGTCCCAGTCTTGGAGAAAATATCCTTCAGTCTTTGGTCCTTTGCAAAGGGGCCAAAATCAATGCAAAATAGCAGTGTGAAAGAAAAAAAAAAAAAGGGACAGGGAGATATACAACACAAAGTATTATACATCTTTGTATACATTAGATGCATACGCCTATGCATCTAATCACATGATCATTTCATTATTCTTCTGCCAAGGCTCTAGGCTGACATTGAGCTGACTATTTTATTTATTTAAGTGTTTAAACATTTGAGATTATGTTTCAAACTGAAGCTTTGCAATCTTTCTGCAACGTTTTGTCAGCTGGCTTCTCTCAGTGCAGTATCATTGGGACAATAATTATGTCATCCAGCTTTAAAACTGCATAAAAAGAAAAGATAAAAAAGGCGAGACAAACAAAACAAAAAAAGAAGGTAAACCTTTCACCTCTTCAAAGATCAGGTATTCATAGAATCATTTCCTGCTCATAATATCATATCCCATGAATAATACCTCAATTGTTTGGAGAGAGTTTGGCCAACATTCCAAACAAAGATAACCTACATTTACTAGCATCCAGCAGGTCAGATGTGAATTGAAGTACGCACTAGAGATGTAAGGCCCTAATCTTGCTTTATTCCCCTTGGATGATCCACCATTAAAGTACTTCAGAATGGTTCTTGTCATCATAACTTACCTCTTCCTCTCAAGAGCCTGTCAACCGTCCCATGTTTCCAACAAGGTTTCGTCTTGAAAGAGAAAAATGAAAGGAAATACCTGCTTGAAGTTTAAATTCAGTCTGAAAGAGATGACAATAATTTTTGTTGTAAGTATTGCTATTTTAAAGACAAACAGTGTCTTTGCAACATGATTGCTGAATTACACTGACAATGGATCTCTTTAAAACTGTAGAGAAAGCAGAAGGTGAAATGGTGCTATTTTGGCACTGCTAACTGTTCAGTTGTTCATGTGATCTTTCATTGTTCAGCCTAATAAGCAGGGCAGAGCTAAAGTGGTGTAATGCTCTGTGGATCTAAAAATCCATTAACAAAGTGATCATCGCCTAAGTGTACACAGCTATTTGGACCACAGGGCAGGACACCAGAGGGAATTTCCACCTTAGCACCAGAGTACTGACCTCTTTCTAAAGGACTGCACAAGAGTAGTCTTAGAAAAGACAAATGTGTAAGCTGCTACAGCTGCTATGACATCAGTAACACAAAGGCATTGTTGCTCTAATTCCTGTTTTGGGATTGCACAAGTGACATATGTATTTATCCTGTCATAGGGAGACTGCTGTGGTGTAGTTCATATTCCTATGCTGCTTTAATGCTTATAACATGGTACTCCCTTGATCTCATTTGCTATTTGTGTACGGATATTTACACGGTTTATTTGAATTTACCAGTTACGCAAAAATAAGTATTAAGTCTCGCAAAGCAGCAAATCATTTTCAGTGATGTGTTTTTTTTTTTGTTTGTTTTGCTTGCTTGCTTGCTCATTTTTAAGTAAGAAAAGCCTCAAGGGTTACATACCTATGTAGGAAATGTAATGCACAAACTTCAGTATTAATAATTTTTCTTCAATTCTGAGTTAGGAAAATTTCTTCAATACTCTGCTTACATATTTATGTTTTTTTTTTCTTTTTTTCATTTTTTCATTTTTTTTTTCAGGTAATCATATGCAGCTCTGTTAGTTTTAGCCTGACTCACTGCTATTTGGCAAAGCAGTGCCGCTTTTAAAATAGACTCCTTCCTGATTCCTGATCAGTAGGATTATATTGTGATGGCTTGGGTCAGCAGGAGGAGCTCTTACATTGAGCTGACAACTGAAGCAGTCAGAAGTTGGCCAGTCATTCCTGTAATAGATGAAGGTGGGGTGGAGTCAGGTGCAGGGGGACGGATGGGAAGTTCTCCAACTTAATATGTTACCTTTTATAATAATGCTTTGTTAGTTTTAGTCACCCAGAGCATTTGGGGTAGCAGGGTGGCTTTATTTCTGCTATGGCTTTTGATAAGAGTTCATCCCTGAGAAAGGTTCAATCTGGGGACCAGACACAGACATTATCTAGAATATGATAGAAGAAGTGATTACTTGTGACCTAATTTTGTTCTGGATATATATACAGGTGTGTAAATGAAACATGGGGGTAGAAAAATTAATGTAGAACATATATGGCTTAAGGACCACTGTAAAAAAATGTTTCACGGTTAAGGTCATCTGCAAACCAAAAAGTTGTTTCCTGCCAAAAAGTGATACAACGTTTACTTTGAGATAGTTTCTGCCTTTATAGAAACTTTTTTTTTTTCTATTTTTTTTTTTCCATTTTTTATTTTCCAAATTGGATTAATGTTGGATGCAGCAGCTCTATAAAAGAAAAGTTGGACATTTGCAATATGCTTAGACACAAAGCAGAAAAAGTGACAAATCTGTGACTTTCATTACACTTTATGTAAACTTGTCTATAATTTGTTCAGAGAAGACTACGTATAAATATGTTACTAGATCACACACCTTTACACATTGGACTTACTGCTTTAATTTGTGATGCAGAGCTATAGGCATAAAAATCTGCTTTTAAATTGTCAACTCTTTTCACTTAAATTTAGATTTCTTTTGGTGTAGTAGTTCATTGGCTGCCTGATTTACATTACTGCTCAGATAAGTAATTAAAAGGTTTTCTATTCCCCTTTCAGTCCTGTGATATATGTTTGACACGCTTCCATTCCTTCATGGCTCCAGTGCATTATGGTCACCTAACACCTCCAAGGAACACCACAACTGACTTCCACTTTCCAGTATCATTCCGACATCATCCCAGTGATATCATTCTGTATCATCACTCACCTGGTTCATTACAAATCATAAAATAGCCATTATTATTACTAGAAGTTCTGCACCTCATTGTTTGTTAAGCATTTTCCTTTTTCTCAAAGTTCTTGTTATGCCCCGGTTAACATAATGCCTAGCATTCTGAACTAGGGTACGCAACTTGAACAGAAAAAAAAAATTCATGGCAAGTTTTCTTAAATAATTAAATTTATGACAGCATATACAGTGGGAGGAGCCCTGCAGAGAAGGACTTGGGGGTTCTGGTAGAGAAAAAGCTTGGACATGAACCAGCAGTGCGTGCTTGCAGCCCAGAAGGCCAACTGCATCCTGGGCTGCATCAAAACAGGAGTAGAGGGAGGTGATTGTCCCCCTCTGCTCTGTCCTTGTGAGGCCCCATTTGGAGTGCTGCATCCAGGCCTGGGGTGCCCAGCACAAAAAGGACATGGATGGATTAGAACAAGTCCAGAGGACAGCTACAAAGATGATCAGAGGGCTAGAGCACCTCTCCTATGAAGAAAGGCTGAGAGAACTGGGAATGTTTTCCTGAAGAAGAGAAGACCTCACTGCAGCTTTTCAATACTTAAAGAGGGCTTATCAAAAAGATGGAGAGACAGAGTTTTTGCTCAGACAGATAATACAGGACAAGGGGGAGTGGTTTTAAACTAGAAGAGGGGAGATTTAGATTAGAGGTTAGGAGAAAAATCTTCACTCAGAGGGTGGTGAGGCACTGGAATATGTTGCATGGAGAAGTTGTGGATGCCCCATCCCTGGAGGTGTTCAATACCAGGTTGGATGAGGCCCTGTTTTTTTACAAGGTATATTTTATAAAGCTTTTTTTTTTTTCCTCTTTGCATTTTCTTTTACTTACTTTAGCAAAAATACTTATTTCAAGTCTGCCTTTATCTCATCATAGATGATATATCTATGATATAGACCAATATAGTTTGATTGACCAATTAGGTATAGGACATCTGAGTTTATACTTGCTTTTAAATAAGAGGTGCCCTGTGATTTCAACATGTCAGTTGATCTCTCTGTGCCTAACTTTTCCTCACTATAAATGTGGGTGATATTATTTACATACTGTAGTATGTTGTTATAAAAGTTATTAATATTTCTAAAGGTATTAAATATTATACATTTTCAGGTATTGCAGAAATATATTAATTCACCACGTTTTCATGTGTGAGACATATGGTTCTGTTTAAAAAAAAACAACTAGTAGACAAAAAACAACCCTGAGATCCAGCAGCAATGTGGATTCCATGTGTACAGGATCTCAGAACACTTTTCATTGTTTGCTTCCCTGCCTCTAAGAATATGTAATTCCCATCTCTCGTTTAATGTCTCCTCTATTTGATACATTCCTGTTAGATCTGTTTCTACCAAAATGTGCCCCTCTCTTTGATTTGTTCTGTTTCTAGCTTTATTGTACCTTATCAGTAGCTGTGAGTTACCTATGGGCCTATTTTCAAGGACCAGTTCTTTTAAAAGAGTTCAATTTATCTGAATGTGGATTATTCACACAAAAATATAGTAACTATTTATCCCCTTGACCCTTATCTTTCAATATCTCTGCTAAAACTCTTTGCATTATTGTTACCTAACACCTCCAAGGAACACCGCAACGGACTCCCACTTTCCAACATCATTCCAAAATGATGTGGTAAAAATTGCTGCCTGTCCATTCTAGACTGTCTTTCATTATTTTTATGACCTGCTTCAAGCTTTGAGCAGATTTACTACTGTTATTTATATTCAGTATCAGTTCCTTAGTATAATTCTCACATGAGAGGGACTGGAGATTCCTCTTTAGCAGGTCAAATTATTTCTCCTCATCTCCTAAGGGGGAAAAAAACAAAAAATAAAAAGATAAGAAAAGTTAAAACACAATGCTGATTTCTCTCTTTCTTTTCTCATCTATGGCATATGTTTATAAACAAACTTGACATCCTCTTTTAAACTGAGTTTAAAATGTTCCTCTTTAACAAAAAAGAAGCTTGGTGAAGATCGACAAACATTTTTATTTCAAACTATTTTCAATTCAATTTGATAATTTTCTAGTTGGAATAAGATCCACCTTTTTATTTTTCTCTACCCCTTCAGTAGCAGATAAAAATGTAAGTTCCCTTCAGTTCTCTCATGTCTTTGCATCTGTTACATTTGCTGCAGTGATGGATTTGCAATTTGTTTCACAACTAGGGTAAGAAGCCATTGCAAAGAATTGGGGCAATCTCAATAGTAATGAAGAAGGGAATAGAGAGATTACCTTCTTCAGAGCTTTATCCTCTTTCCATACAAGTTCCTTGTTCAGAGGTAGGTGAAAGTGAATCTGTGATACTCCTATCTTATCTCCGGTCAGACGTCTCAGAGCATGAAAGACTGCAGATTTTAGACCTAAACAATCCTCTCAGATAATTGTACATCGCTGATGTCAGGTACAAGTAGAGACTCTACTACTTTGATAAAGAGTCAGGAAAATAATTGGCAACACTTTCAAAAATGTCTTTTTTTTTTTTTTTTTTTTACTAGAAGATTTTACTAGTTGAAATTTGTGTCTTCTATATTAGTTTGTTTGCCTCGTGTCTATTAGGAAACAAACCAAAATAATAATTACTGTTACAGAGAAGGTTCAGAAGAACACCCCTGCCTCTCCCTCCCCCCATCCTTCTCCACCCCCGCCCCCCCACACCCCCACCCCAAATAATTTAATTATTGAAAGGATATGTGGGAAGGGAGATTTGTATAGAAAATGATGAGTTCATGAACAGGGAAAAAAAAAAAATTCTAAAGTGAGGTCTGAACTGAAAGTGAGAATTCACACATACTGTAGAATGAATCATCCTTACTAATGCACTCTAAACACAACAGTTGGCCCCCATGGATTCTTGGACAAGCTTGACTGACTGAGAGTTATTTCTACCTGCATCATCCTGGGCGTTATGGCTATGGTGCACTTACCAAAGAGAAAATATATTCATTGCACAATGTGAAGCCATCTGTTGTAACAAGCCACAGTGCTGGTTTGACAGAGAGGGAAATACATATGGGACACTGATGCTAGTATATCGTAACGAAGCACATTAGCGAGTTAAAACAGCTGAATCGCTAGGATGTACACACCAGATTATTGCCTCCTCTTATGTCTGCAGTTAGAAGTATTAATACGGTCAAATTGAAACAAGCCCAGAAAATTTCTGGAAATGAAAGGAAGACAATTGGAGAATAATGGCCAAAATTGTAAAACTCTAAATGTTAAAACACTCCAGCTATGCTCAGTAAACATCTGCAGAAGCTAAATCTTTTGGATTCCCCAGCTGTATTTTGTTCACTCCTGTCTCTGATAAGCGTTAATAGACATAAATAGAAATAAAGAAATAAAGGGTGCCAGAAAGCTGTCTTGACTTCTCTGAAAGGGCACTGAGTAGTAAGAGCATCTCAATGGGAAGACAAGAAGGTGTTATTGCCCACTTGAGATGTAAAAGTGACAGGTATCTTGTGTCCAGAATTCTCTGCATACCTATTCCCATGCTAATATCTTCTCTTATCTTGGAAAATACCCACTTTTTTTTTTTTTTTTTTTTTTTAATTTCCAATTCCTTTCTATGTAACACTCAGAAAATCTCAGTTAATCTGTGATTTTTTTATTTTTTTTTCTGATAGAGAGGACAGACATAAAAATGGAACTGCACAGACCAGCACATGTTGGAAGACAGTATCTAATACTTGTAAACTACTGTGAATGAAAAAAAAAAAAGTTTAAAGGAAACTACAGTGAACATGGTCCTGTGCCCACTGTACCCAAAGGTAAAATTACCATTTACTTCAATGACACAGGAGTAGGTCCTATTTCTCATTGACCACCACTGTTTCAAATGTAAATTTTTCCAGCTTTACTCACACGGAAAACTTAAGGGTGGGCTCAGTTACTAGTCATCAAGAAAAGCAAAATCCACACTCTATGTTTAAAATATTTTTTTTTTTCTGTGATGATGTCCCTTTTTTATTCATTTCCCATGAATATTAGAATGAATAGGTTTCACTAGGAACAGCATAAATTCAGCACACATTGAAAATTATTTATGAAAAACAGATCTCATTTTCACAGTCTTGATTGTTTACATCATGATTTACATGCATGTGAACTCTTCACCAGAAAGACTGTGAACTTTTTTCAGCTGTATCATTATTCTTTAAGGTATTTTTTCTCCCTTTAAACTATTCTTTACTTATGGCTTTAGATTCCATAAGTAGTCAAATTAATGTGGAGGAGCAGCCTTTTGCCCTTCGAGACAAACAGTTTTGCAGATTGTTAAGAGCTCTGAAATGATCATCAGTTCATCAAAGTTCGCTGACAAGTCTTTTGATGCTTCATCATTGATATTTCATGACAAGTTGGTATATAGGTGTATCATAATAATCCAACCTATTCCATTACCATAGACCCATATATAACAGTCCACTGAAAGAGTCCTCTGAACAAGGACTGAAGAACAAAGGAGCTTCTAGTAACAACAGGAGTCATTTCCTTTGTGCTGAAGACCTGTATTTTCTCTTTAGTAGAATTGGATGTATCTTCTCATGGCTCAATATCTAGAACATGCAAAGAAGTCCAGTCCTATTTTGCTAGGAAAATATTTGAATTTGAATTTAAATAGCAGTAGTCACCTTGAAATGCCCTTATGAATGTCATAAAATAATTATAATAAAAAATACCATTGTATACAGTGGTGAGTTGAGAACAAAAGGAAACAAGATACAAAAGCTCATTTATAACCTGTGAAAAACGTTAAAACAATTTACATTTCTATTTGTTCCATATTTGGAGTTGGCTTCCTTGGACATAAAGGCTCTAGGTTGCTGTCCAGCCACATTGCTTGCTAAAAAATCCCTACCTGAATTCTATAATTTGAGGCTTAGACATTGCTCTTATCACTCATCAGAGACATTCAAAACAATTAAAGTATTTCCAAGGAACCCGAGACAGACAAATACCAAGTTGTGGAGAACTGAGGGGGAAACTGTTGGAAAATTCCAGTGATTTATCATCAAGTTAATGGGCAAGGGATTTGATTGGCAGTATCCCCAAAAGGTGAGAAATGCAAGAGAAAGCAAATGTCATTGCGTGTTAAGTAACAAACAAGTGAAAGTTGTCATATCATAATTTTTCACAGGGATGGGTTTGGCTGCTGCTTGGCACCTGGTGTATAGTTAAATCTGCATGTTATTGTGTCTTAATCAGGCAAATCTGAGTGGAAATAAACAAATAGAAATAAACCAATTCTAAATTCTTTAGAAGACTCATTTCACAGAGTTCTGTTTCTTCCTGAAGTGAAGTCATATTCCCCACTTATTTCCTTGTCCTTACTGATTATTCCAGACCTTTGGATAACACTGAAAGCCACGCAGTTTATAAAATAGAAGTGGCATTACATATTACTCTGGGATGAAAATATATATATATATAAAATTAAAAAAAAAAAAAAAAAAGGAAGCAAACAATGCTGAGACAATTATTTTACCCCAAGAAAATGAAACCAGGTAGAAAGAAGTAATTGCCTAGAAATTACTCATATTGACATTGTTGTATGCCAGGTATTCTCTGCAATCCTGAATCACACTTTCTATTCATTTTTGTGTTGGTACAGCTCTCAAAGAAAAATAATATTTCAATTTTCCATGCTAGATTCAAAGTTCATATTGGAAACAAATGTGAACCCTCTTTAGAATAACAACCTTCTGTTACTTTTTCTATAAGCATTTTTTTTTCATTTTCCCTTTTAAGTATGTAATTCCTTCTGTCTGGTTTTATTAAGTGTGTGAAAAGGTAGGCAGGCTGCCCAGGTTTTGGAAATTAAAGTTCTCTGAGTAGCTCAGGTGGTTGCATGAAATCCAGAAGCTGAACAGCTAATAAAGAAAGAACATATGACGGTATGATCCCACTTTATATAGGAAGAAAATGAGGACATCCTATCTACTGATGTCTCTGCAAACTCAGTTCTGAGGTCCACTTACCATGGTGATAAAATAAGGAGGAAACTTCATGGCAAAAATTAGATAATCTGTTTAGCATGCAACAGAAAAAGGAAAAATCATACAAAAATCATAATACAGCTCTGTTTTCTAAAATGAGGTTTCTTTGTATGACACTGGAAATATTAATTATGTACACACATAGCTATGTCTACATATTTAACATCATGTTCAGTTTCTTTGCTGTTCCCAGATACTCTTAAAAATAAAATGGTGAATTAGATGAACGTTGACCTAAAATCGAAAACGTTGGTGACAAAAATCAACAGACCAAACAGACAAAAACACCACCAAACTTCTTGTGCCAGGCAAAAGACATATATTATTTTGTGGTAATCAGCCAAAAACAGACCTGCAGTCTCTTCAGCCTACTGCAAACCTTTTGGAAGGAAGGTGATTTTATTTATTAATTTACAATCATAGAATGGTTTGGATTGGAAGGGAGCATTCTTTTTGGGACCGTTCTAATACATCCATGTCCTTCTTGTGCTGGGGCTCCAGAGCTGAACACAGCTGGGGGTCTCACAAGAACAGAGTAAATATGAAGAGTCACCTCCCTTGACATGCTGGCCATGCTTCTTTTGATACAGCCCAGGATACAGTTGGCTTTCTGAGCTGCAAGCACATATTACCTGCTCATGTTGAGCTTCTCATCAACCACCACCTCCAAACCCTCTTCTTCAGGGCTGCTCTTAATCCATTTTCTGCCCAGCCTGTATTTGTACTTGGGATTGTCCTGACCCAGATGAAGGACCTTGCACTTGGCTGTGTTGAACTTTGTGAGGTTTTCCACAGGTTCGCTTCTCAAGCCCGTCAAGGTCCCTCTGGCTGCCATCCCTTCCCTCCAGCGTGTCGGCCCCACCACACAGCTTGGCAACCTTGCTGAGGGTGCACTCAATCCGACTATCTGTATCATCAACAAAGACGTTAAACAGTGCCAGTCCCAATACTGACCCCTGAGGAACACCACTCGTTACAGATTTCCACTGGGACATTGAGCCACTGACTGCAAGTCTTTGAGTGTGACCACCTAGTCAATTCCTCACCCGCCAAGTGGTCCATCTGTCAAATCCACATTTCTCCAGTCTAGAGACAAGGATATGATGGGGAACAGTGTCAAATGCTTTGCACAAGTCCAGGTAGATGATGTCAGTTGCTCTTCCCTTATCCACCAACACTGTAACCTTTTCATAGAATCACCAGGTTTGTCAGGAATGATTTGCCCTTACTGAAACCATGCTGGCTGTCACCAATCACTTCCTTATTTTCCATTTGCTTTAGCATAATTTCCAGAAGGATCAGCTCCATGATTTTGCCAGGCACAGAGATGAGACTGACTGGCCTGTAGTTCCCTGGGTCTTCTTTTTTCTCTTTTTAAAAATAGGGGTTACGTTTCCCCTCTAAAAAATATATATATATATTTCATTGTTTTATGTTATTTTATTTTATTAACATTCTTTGCCTTTTTATTTCACTTAACAGAATCATAGATTCTAATAATGTTTAACATGTCAAAATTACAAAATTATTTTTTTTAACAAACCACAAAAAAAATAATAAAGCAACACAGTTTAAATAAAACCAAATTCTTGTTCAAAAATAATGAAAAACTACCACTTTTTCAGTTCATATTGCTGGGTTACTCTTGTTATTTCTATCTGATATCTATATCTAAGTGGCTGGGCCATTCACATGTCCAGTTACAAAGCTCTCATAGCCTACATTCTGCTGTCATTCTTTCTTGACTTTTGAGGTCTAAACTGTGGCATTTTACTGGCTCCATCATTGAACTGCAGACCCGTCCTGTATTTTTACCATTTCTGTCACAGACTCAGTTAATGAAACCGATGAACAATGAAGATAATGGCAACACAGAATAGCAACACAACTATTTCATATGTCATTGTTCATCATTCATCCTACTGAAGATTCTACATTTGAGTTATTTGCTTTTCAAAGATCCTAAAATCAATGAAAGGAATTTTAATTGGCTTCCTCCTCCATCCTTAACACATTAATTCTATTTGTGATTCAAATAAAAGCTAGCACTATCACTTAACTTCATTTCTCTCCTTATCAAGGCATCCAGGTTCTGAGGTGATTATCCTTACGTAATCTTAATTCATGATATATGACAATGTAGATGTGGTGGATTATTATACAGGATGTACAAGTGATTGATACTTTGGTATTCATTACAGTCCTTCACTGAAACAGAATTAAGTGTTACACATCATCAGAGGAACAGCTGCAGAACTGACCCAAAGCTTCCCTAAGATATCATAATGCGGAATACCCGTCAAAGTGGTGACTGAATCCAGTGGGAATGAAACATCATCAAAATTTTAACAACATCATTCAAAGACAAATTTTTAATAGTAAGGGCTCTATGCAATTCAGTGTGTTTGTTCTTATGTATTATGTATAGTTCCATAAGGCATATTCATAATTTGTAAAGACATACCTATTCATGTGCATACATACTAGTCTGATTCTAATGAAAGACGATAAAACTGGAAACAGATGTTTTTTGAAAACCTCATCCATGCACTTACAAAATTATTTCAGAAAACAAAACAATATAATCTCTTTATTGATTAGTACCTCTCAATAAGACTCATACATTCCACAGATTGTGAATTCTTGAGGCATTTAATAGATGTCTTTATGTCCAGATATCCAGAACTAAAATTAAAAACTTCACTGACTAACAGTAAGACAATAACAGTAAGTAAATAATAAAAGTTTTCACATAACTAGAAGTTTCATACTGATTTCTGAAAGAAATATTACAAAAGTTGTTAAAGACCTGAGAGTCGTGGAAGACAGCAACCTACCCCTGTCAAATCTGAAGTTTCAGCAAGGCTAGTGATAAATTTGGATTGAATTTGAAATTACTTTTGGTAGAATCATAATTTTTATGTCTTACAGAAATGTCGCAACAGTTCATTTTGACATTTCCTCAACAAAGTGTATTGACATTTTTGAGACATTATGATTTTAAAGTCTTGTAAAGACAGACAAGGCCAACCAAAGGCAAGATTCACAAACCAAATAGATGAATTAGCCCTTTTTCTATACAGATATCCATATCATTAAAGCCATGAGATACATAATGAGGTGTCTGGATGACTTTTTAAAAGATCCTCTCATCTATAAAGGAACATCATGAGTAAAAGTCCAAATATATAGGTTGAAAATCATTACTGGAAAATGATGCTGGAATCTCACAGAAGCAAATGACCTAATACTGAGTAGGAGATGTTACACAGGCTGAGAGTTTATCATTAACGGTTTTGAAAAGCAAAGAAAAATAGACTGTGTTGGTGTGATAGCAAAATAGCAGCCAAGAGACAAGGTGTGACACAGTTAAAACAGGAAGCAAAGATAATTGTCTTTGCAGCAGCCTTTGGATGGAATAATTGTCAATTATATCAGTAGACACATACAACCAAAGATTCAACTGTAAAATGACAGTGATAAGTGATAACTGGTAGAGGTGTGTATTTTCTTAATAAAAAGAAGTTTGGTATAGACTGAGAATCATACACGTGCAACAGAATTGCATAATTGCATATGTTTTCTTCTATTATCAGTGACAGAAAACTCTTTTCCATCCTTCCATCTTTTTCAGTGCTAAATTTAAATTTTACTTCCAGTAAAACTTTGTGAAAGTGTTTTGAGATTAAATGCCAAAACATGCAATATATGCTAAATTTCAGTATCCGTTTTCATTAATACCTGCTAATCTGGTTTTAAAATATGTCAGAATTGCAGAAGGTTGGACTGGGATGAAATTACATGCCTTCTAAGTTTGGGGTATTTAAACTTACTCATGTGGTTTGAGGCATTATGTAAAGCCCTAGTGAAATTCAGACACAAGATTTTGTCTAAACTTAATTTCCAGCCCTTGTATCTACTTTCCTTGCTTGAGATCAAGTTAGGTAGAAATTTCCATTTCAGCATCAACAGTGTAGTTAATATGACCAGTTTATGCCATAATAATAATATAACTTCTCTCCTCCAAAGAAAAACTGCAAGCTTAATATTCTTTATTTTCACAGAGGCAAACTTGATGATTTGCATGGAATTTCACTTACTACTTTTGTTTGTTTAAGGTTCAAAGCTTGAAGCCAAACTCCAAGGTAGGAAATACCATATGAATCAAAACAAAAGGGAATTTTCATCCCTCCAAACAGAAAATGTTGGCTTTTTGGTCAGCTATAACTACAAGGCCTCAATCTTTTTCATTCCTACGAACTGGGAGTAGACAGAAAGATAAAGAAAGCCGACAACATAGATGTATTAAATATTGAATCAGCATGGAGTACATTCAGATAGAAGCTATTTTTATTCCAATAATAATCTTGAAAAGGTAGAATTTCCTGAAAACATTTTTATAACATTTCCTCATAGCAGTACCATGAAATGAGACAATTCTGTAATTGTAACAAGCTTATTACTTCTGTAAATCTCTTTGTTTTAACTCAAAGCAAGTAAAAATAGTAAATAGCACACAGAGATGTTCTATTCTATTTGAAGTCGTGTGTAAAACTCACTGATCTCAGTAAATGAAAATAATCAAAAACCTTTCTCAATAAGCACAAGCTTTCATTATGAGCCCATTTTGTTAAGTCAATGTGACAATAAAAATTATGAATGGATAATAAAAGATATGGCAAAGCACACAAAAGTAGGCAGAACTCGTATCCAGCAAAACTAATCAATGTCTAACTATTCAGTAGATGAAGACTCAGCTCTTCAGTAAAAAATAAAAAAAATCAAAACAAAACTAAAAGCTCTTATAAATCCCATTAATAATATAACAGAGAAAACAGCTGATGGATTCCCTTGAAACCATATTAGAATGGGTCAACTCACTCTAGTGAACAAGGCAAGAAAATAGTCACCAGCTGAGTAAAGCCAAGGGTTGACATAATGATGGATGACCAGATGGTCTTACCACAAAAAGAATAACTTGTCCTCAACAGTAGAACACAGTTCTCAAGAATAAATATATTGACCCAGCCTGCAAAAGAAAATGGAGAACAAGCCAGTTTAAATTGAAGGCCCCCACTATATATATATAAATATATATATATATATATATATGTACTGATATATTCAGTAATTCTCTCTAAAGAGGAAAGAGAATGTGAATAAAAATGAGAGCCATGTAAGTGCTTTTGGAAACATCATTTCCCCCCCCCCCCCCTTTTTTTTTTCCTCATAGATGTATTCATAAATATTCATTTATATCTTATATATTTTTTCTTACATTGACAAGTTTCGTACCAAGCAATGTTCAAGCATCTATCTCCTCTTGAAACAAATATTTTTGTTCCAAATGCAGTTTTGATGCATTTTTGTTTTCTTCTCTCAGGAATACAATCAGTTTTGGGGAAACAATGTTTCATTATAAATATATGTATTCCTATTTTGTAGTGAAATATTCTATTTGTGGCAAAGAGATCATCTGAAGTTGATTTCTTAAATAAATGTTTTCTGCTCATTCCCAAGCCTGTTTTTCCATATATCAGTCCCACTCTATTAATTTTTGAAACTTTAATTCAGTCCTTACCAAACATACACGGGAATGGTTCCAGTCCTATGGATATTATGTTGCTTTTCAGTATAATTGGAATCTGTTAGATGGGTAAAGAAGATGAACACTTTTATTTGAGGAAAAAAAAGTAGTCTGAGTTCAGAAGATCTGCTTAGAATACTGTATCATCGAAAGCAACACCAGAATGATCTGCTTCTTTCCCAGATGATTTGAGGATGCAGAAGGTAAGTTAGAGTGCTGTTGGGAGAATTAATGGCCTTGTGGAAATGGAAGGATTTCAAATGGAGGGAATCAGAAGTTAGAATGGGTGAAGGCAATGAAAATGTCAAGTAGACTGTTTAAGTTATTGTAATAGAGAATTATGTTAAAAAAAAAACAACACAAATTCTTAGAAAAGATTTAATTTATTCCTCTGCTCACAGCACATCTTGATCTTCATTATGTTCTTCAAAATTAAAAAAAAATAGAAAATACAAAATCTTTTGATGTAATTTGATCTATTTTCACTTTTTTTTCTGTTCTTTATGAGAATTGAAATGATCCTGAGACAAAAACAAAACTAAAAATATATATATATAATTGAAATAATTTTGTGTAAAAAAGTTAACACTTTTCTCTCACCTCTTTTTTTTTTTTTGGTCAAAATTCCTTTCTGAATTTAATTGTTTTGGACAGAATCCAATCTGAGCTTATCTCATCAGAACACATATACCGTAACATTACACATAGAAACGACTACAAAGTGTCACCTTCAAAGAAAAACTGTATTAAAAAGAGTAACAGTAGGTTTCAAGTGTTAAATACATGCATATGTTCACATAAACATGCATACAATAGACAGGTTTAAAAAACGCATTGAGTCACTTTGCATGGCTATATAACTGTCTTCATTGGGCATAAGTTTGAAGCTTTTTTATACTATCTGGAATATACTTGTCATTTGAGGTTTTGACAGGAATCATGTGAAAAGTTCACTAGAGTTCTCCCCCTTACCTTCTTGTATCAAACCACAATCTCTTTTTCTTTTCAGGTTCCCTGAAACTCCTGATCTCTCTCCTCTGTCAAATGTTGTTCTCTGTTACTTACTGATTTATTATTATTATTATTTTTTTCACCAACAGACTCCATTCAGTTTCTTTCATTTACTACTTCTTATCTGCCTGCCTTTTTCTTGTGAGTATGCATTCTAACACATTATGTAGAGATAGAAACTGTGACTAACCTTCACCTCATAGACTTCACTTAAAACCATCATCAGCATATTCATATTTAGGAAAGAATGAAAAGAAAGTGAACCAGGGACTGCTGAGCATGTCTGAGAAGAGGAATTGGCAGCCAGAAGGGAGGACGAAGAGACTACAATAAATAACTTTTTTTTTTTTTCCTTTTTTCCTCTAAACAAAATCCCTCTGGCAGCCCAGGATGAGAAGAATGTTCTTTAATTAGCACAGAAGATGATTGCCTGCTTTAGTGAAGGGTAATTCAACACCATCCAGATAAGGTTTTGATTCCTCTCCCTGAAGCTACAGCAGGGAATTTGGATGCATCAGTCATAACTGGTGATGAAATAAAGCAGAGCATGTTACAGAAGTGTAAATTAGAAAAAGCTTTGTAGTACTTTCAACATGTGCTGAATGTATATTTTGTTTTCTAGGACACAACAGGAGAGAGTAATTAATTAGAATTGTAAGTACCAAATATATGGTAGCCCTTCCTTGAAATAGTTGCAACCATATCTTTTAATCAAAGACTTGAAGGTGGTTCTCAGGTCTTCCTGAGGCCAAGAATAGGTCTTTGCACTGCTAGAAACTAGAGACACTGAAGATAAATTCTCCAAAGAGAGGTAAAGCAAGTTTAGAAAACTTATTTATTAGTTGTTAAATACTACTTATTCTCTGTGGCTGTATGATAAAGATGGCAATCTCCAAATAAATGGATCAAAAAAGAAGAAAAAAAAAAAAAAAAGCTTAGAGATAGGTTACTCTGAAGTACTGCAAGTTTTCTGTGAACATTTCCTAAAATATACTTAGTATATAGACACAGTCAGTTGATATTAGAACGCAATGTAGATTTTAATTATATGAACCTAAAGCTACTATTTATATTATACACAAAATATTTTTTTGTCATCTTTCTTGGAGACATTCTAGTTCTGACTTGTAAAGTTTTCTTAGAATTATCTGTAAATGTCTTAAATTACTGTGGAGGAGTTGAATGCACTCAGCAAGATGTAGAACTCATACCCACTGTCCATGGTTTTAGTAAGGTACACATATTAAATCACAATAGTTTAGAAGCCAGAAGATATTTCTGATAGGTTTCAGCTAACACAAGCTTGATTCCATGCCCATGTTTTTCTTCACTGAAGCAGTAAGCCACTGAACTTTGCTTGAACTCAGTGTCTCAGAACACTGCAGTACATATTTGATGCAATACATCCTGTTCAGATTTAATTTGTATTTCTTTTAATTTTACAAAGTTTATTAACACTTACCACACAGCTAAGCAAGAAAGACTGTGTATACTGTTGTTTCATCCAGAATTTGAACTCTGTTAAGAAATATTCCAGGAGAAGTTTTCCGCACAAAATACTCTTCCACCTCCTAGCATTTTTTTTTCCAACAAACTCTGAAAACCAAGAAGACAAAGACTTCTAAAATGGAAATTTTGTGCTATGATCAATAATTCATGACTGAAAGGTTATTTCAATAGCAAGACTCATGACATTAGCAAGTGCTAATAATAGGTGCAGTATATTCTTGAGTGTATTACATTTGAATATAACTCTTCATTTAAAAATGAATCATATTTCTTAAGATCTTTTTAAGATCTTATTTTTTTTTTCAGAAAATGTATTTTCTGTTCTGATGAAATGATAAAAAGTACAAGGAAATTTGTTCTCATAAGTATCAACTTTATACTTGAACTAACTGGCAAACTCATGCTGCAGTAGGTGTTGACAAACGCAACAAATTTGTTATGCAAATTAAAATCATGTGACCGTCTTCCAATAATCGTATTTCAGGTCACTGAAATCATGCTAAATATGTTCTGCAGCTTTAATTGCACTCCACTTTCTTCTTCAATTTGTCATATGCTGGAGTTGTACAGCATTTTCATCTGTCTGCTGTATTTAGTTTTGTTGTTAATTTCAGTGAAGTGGCTTCCAAAATAAGGTTCTATTCAAACATACAAAATGATGTAGCAAAATGGCATCCATGTTCATGTCAGAAACACACATATGGAAAAAAAAAATAATCTTTGGTTATTGGTCATCACCTTTGATCAGTACTTATGAAAGAACATTGCTTCACGCTTTTGGTACTACAGAGATCCAAAGTTCCAAAACCAAATACAGTCTGGATTCTCCCAAATGCTTATAAATTATGGAAGTGGGCAATAAAACAGCACTATCTGATGAGGTAAATCCATAGAGGAAAATATTTGAAAAAATGTCCTTGCTACTTTGATTGGAATGAAATGCTACTTTCCAGGAATGGATTTTTTTGTTTTGATTGTATATATTAAAAAAAAAAAAAAAAAAGAAAAAAAAGAGGTATGTCCTGGCCACCAGGTGACACTATTTTTGCAATTCATACTTCTTTTTTTTTTTTTTTTTTTTCTTCCCCTGTGGAAATATTTCTGGCAAATTACACTCTTTTGGAAGGCAGCAGACAGTCTGAGTTGGAAAACTAATCCATAAAAATAAACTCAGTCTGACCATTGTCTCTGCTTTTTCCTCCACTTTTTCACAGAAGTTGGGAGGAACTAAGTATTTTCACAGAAGTGAAAAAATATAACACTCAGCTCTTCAACACTTGCGATTAGCTCTTAAATTGTTATCAGGAAAAATAAAATCATTCCTTTCACCCTATTTTGTAGGTTATCAAAGTGCATAATTAATCGTTTCTGTATTATCATATTAATCTGATATGAACCAGTGAAATACTGTTTCGTGCCTTGTATTTGTTACTTTCTGCCATACAGTATGTGCTGCAAAGATCAATGAATGGTACATGCTTGTAATCACTAAATGTGACTTTTAAATCTACTGAAAAACAATTCAGTCAAAGATGGTAGAAGCCTTTTAAAAATCATGATTAGCCTGAGGGGATAAAGAAATTGTTGACACTGTGTCTGAAATGAAATCAGAGATTTTAAAAAGGTGAGTAAAATCAGTGTATGCCTCCTACCACATATTTACTAGGGAGGAAAAAAAAAAAAGTTTCTAATTTTCCAGACAGTGTTCTACTTTTAGGTTGTATATAAAAAATCTAGAGTCCTCTACATCTTAAAGCACAGATTCATAGATTTTAAGGTCAAAAAGAACTACCATGATCTTCTTATCTGACCTACAAAATAACTTAACCTATTAAAGTTCACCTCTCATTCCTGCAATAGAGTAATTATTCTTTCCTGTTCTATAAGTGAATGTCATTAAGCCAAATGTGAATTGCTTTGTTTGTCCTTGGAAAGACCCTCTAGAAAAGGTGTTACCATCCTGCTACAAACCAATTCAACTGATTAAATTCATCTGAGTTGCCTGCTTCCTCACAATGAGATTGCTTTCAGCCCTACTAGAGAATAGGAGCAAAAGGACTGCTTATACCCCAGAGGAGAAAGAAAGTCCATGCAAAACTGGAAGTTATCAGATTGCATCTATCCTATTTCCATCAGACTATCAGCTTGGTTTAGCAGAACCCTGAATCAGGCCTGCAATGTTAGGATTTATCTTCATGTTTTGTGATAGTTTGATGATACTGGGCTAGGAAAAGTACATTTTTCTATTTTCAGACTGCTACTTACAGCAGTTATAGAACTCTATAATACCATCCACAAGTTACACATATTTGCATACATGCAAATATATGTATAGTTTGGAATACATTGATATATTGGCAAAATGTGTGTGTTTGTTTTGTTTGTTTGTTTTGGTTGGTTGTTTTTTGTTGTTGTTGTTTGTTTGTTTGTTTGATTTGTTTTGCTTCTAAATAGTTTTAATGTCCTAAAACTTAAATATATAGAAGAGAGGACAGAAAGTCCTTGTTATTACTACATTTATCTTTCTGGAGAAAAAAAAAAAAAAAAAAAAAAAAAAAAAAAGACTATTTAGGCAATTTACCATGTGCTTGAATATTTGTTCCAGCAAAAACAAGAATCTCAGATTGCTAGAACACAAAGTATTTATAAAGGTTGTTGAATTTCCTCAAAGGTTGCTGAGCTTGCATGACGGGCTTGGAAATTAGGAAGGGCTCAATTTTCTTTTTAGAGATTTGAAATTTAACATTCCTGGGCTTACCGTTGAATACAATAATTTAATTTCTTATGCTACCTTTTAATAAGATGCTCTTGCATATGTATTATTTCAAGCATGTGAAAGGTGTTACTGATGTCCATGAAAACCTCTGTGCCCTTAAATTCACATTTATGCCACACTGCTTTGCAGCACCAAACTAGATAATTTGGCACAGGATAAGAAGACAAAGGATGATACAGACACTTGACAAACTATTGATATGACATGCTTATTTGTATGGCATGTACGTAAACCCAACCACGTTCTCTTCCATGCACAAACACAGGGAATTTCCTATATCTGTTGGCTGTGGTGACTCTACTATAATCTCCTATCTGAGCTTTCCCAAAGAGGACTCTCCAAGGCTGGACACTTACACCATTATCTAACTTGGCCCTGATCCCAAACAACTCCCAGGATGCCCTAGTTTCTGACTTAAAAAAAAAAAAAAAAATAATAATAATAAAAATCTCTATAACATATTATTTTCCTCGATGATTTCTCTGTTGTATCGCAGGCAGATGGATATGAAAAATGGTAGCCAAGTCATGTTAATTAGGGAAAAAAAGAGTGATCCTAAGAATCCTGATTCATCCTGTATGAACCAGCTGTCTCCATGTGGATTTTCTACAGTCCTCTCCTTCATCCTGTAACTGGACCGGCCAACGTATTCACCCAGTCAGTCCAAGAAGAACTTTAAGAGTTGTTTTGTACCTGTACTTAACAGCTTAAAATTTGTGGTGCTGAGAGCAATAAATAACCTTCATTTAATGTCTTTCTTTGCTCCACACGAGCTACAGTACCACAGAATGGTATCGTACAGTTTTGTCTAATTTTAAACTATCCATGTTTTCAGCAATTAATGAAAGAATTTATAGTTATGAAGAAGTAACGGTGATAAAAAAAAAACAATCCAATGAAAAACCTGTTGCAAGGATAAAGGACTATTACTTATTTTGATCATTTTTGATTGCTGTATGCCACACAATCCATTTGCCTCACCCAGTAAATAATCTTTTTCACTCTGAATGACAATTACACTCCAGGTAGGTAAATACCAAATCATTTTGGAATTATAAGTGTTGGCTAAAGAAATATGAATGATCAGATTAATATAATTTCCACAGTTACAGTTTATCATGGCTGAAGAATAAATAAATTAATGATCTTGTCACCAACCTGTCAGCTTTGCCCTCTTAGATGGTGAAGGGTGAAACAAATCATGCCAGTAAATACCTTGATTAAAATGAAAGCTCACAAAAATAAAATAGTTTTTGAAATCAGAGGTATTTCTCCCAGTAACTAGCAATAACATTTTTACTATATTTATGTTATTTGCAATATTTAGTATTGCTCAAATTTATGTAAAGATTGATTAAACATGTGAATAACACAGATGCCTAATTTGATCACATTTATTTATTTATGGGTAATTTACAGTTCCATAAAACCCTCATGTATTGCATGTAGCCACTTACGAAAAGTACTTTGTATTGCAGTATGAATAGTACCAATAATTATATTGCACATCAAAAAAACTGAAAGGATGTTTCAGTAATCTGCAGTTAATAAAGATGAGCTTAATCCTTCAAATACACTGAAAATGAAGATGACTCTTCTGGTGTTCACAAAAACTTCAATGTACATTTTTGTCTGTTCTATTGATATTTTTCTCACTTTGCTTGTGTCTTTGTCTGGAACACTTACTGAAATTAGAATAGGGTCTCTTATTCTATTTCTAAATAATAAAAATGTAGTGGTGTTGGGAAACTGTCTTCAATTTGAAAGATCCAAGCTGATTTCTACACAGAATTTTGAGCAAGTTAGGGATAAGTCCAAACTTGGGGTGCTTATCTCTATAGAGTTTCTGCTACTGGGTGCACATTGATGATACACCTTCAACTATGAAATTCAATATACTGGAAAACATACTTCTGAAACTTTTGTTTGTTTAAGTAGCCAAAATGTGCATTACTAATCTAATCTGCCTGTCAGAAGGTTCTGATAAATTCAAAAGGACCTGAAACATGCGCACAGCTGTCTACAGGCTGGGCTACTCTTGCAAATTTTTGCTGAATCTTTTTGAAGTAAAAACCTTAAAAATACTGAAAATTGGAAAGGAAAAAAAAATCCTCACTTTGGAAGTACAGCATGAAGTTAGCTCATACCTCTAATAAGGTATGCTAAGGAGCATACTTCTAATTTTGGGGTGGTGTATATATTCTCTGGAAACACTGATATGACTTTTTAGTCATAATTTAGCTAAGCAAAATTAATACACTGAAGAGGCATTAGAAAAATTTTAGAAATTAGAAAAATTTTCATTTCAATTATGAAGTTTCTGAAAACTGTACCTTGTTACAGCAGCTAGGGAAAGTTATAGGAAAGTAGAATTTGAGTGAGTCCATGACAAAGTTAATTTTACATTTTCTCCTACACATATTGTTTATTGGAAAAAGATAGACTTGCCACTGTAACTCAGGTGATTTTGGTTTTTGTTCCTTATTATAAACTTCCTTTGTGACTTCAAGAGAGGACTTCGATTTCTTTGTGTATCACTTCTCTCTCTGCAAATGAGCATACTACAATTTCCTTTCCTCTAGCCATTGTCTACCTTATTTTTCCTTTTAACCTAGGAAATATTTTGAACAGAGACTCTTACCTGCTTTATGAAAAGATACTTGTTTTTCACTTTGAACCTCTATTTCCTTCAAAAAGAACAACAACAACCATAATATTAATAATATATCAGGATCTATTACCTTGGTCAGGAGCCAAAGAAGAAAAAGCCCTTTATTCAGTTTGATTATCTCCAGAAGGATTTCTCCCTGAACTAATTTTTAATAAATTCTGATATATATATATATATATATATATATATATATGTAAATCATTTCCCTCAGGGATTATTTTTCATTTGAAAAAAAAAAAAAGTCTGTTTTCTCCCCTACTTTTATACATTAAAATACGTAAATAAATAAATAAAATAAAATAAAAATCCTGATGTCTTCAGTATCCAAGGTCCCATACAAGTGTGGATAGAATAGATTATCCAGCTTTTAGGCTATCATTACATAAACAAACAATCTTTCAGCCTGAAGTATTCCACAGCAATTATTTCTCATTATAATCCCTTCTAGAGAGCTTCTCTTTCTTTAACAACTTAATTCTTTACACCATTTCTTAGTTGGAAATACTTTTTGACCAACTTTAAAAAAAATAATAATAAAAAATATTAGAAATCAAAATACTAGGCCATTGAACTACAGTGTTTAAAAATCACTGAGTAACTAACTCCCTGGATTAAGGCAACAGCGCACAGCTAACAAAGGCCACAAAATAAAAACAAACGACTATCTATGCTATGTTTCCCAGACGCCCCTCTGAAGTTTTGAGTTGGTACTTAATTACTTCATTAATTGCTCTTTTGTTTTCTGGGCATTGAGGAGGACACACGTTCCCTTGGAGATTCCCCTGGGCCATCATGCTTGTTAGGAAGGTGGGTGGGCCTGTAAGGGCCTAACAGAGCAGGTGGCCCCACTCTGCAAGAGAAATTAGCAGCAGGCACCCAGTTTTAGTTCTGGAAAAGAGCAGAGGAGGTGAGGATGCTGGCTCTAGGAGAGGAGGTGAGTGTTGTAGCTGACAGAGGATGGTGCAAGGGGCAGGGGACAGTGTGGAGCTGCTGAGCACGGCAGGCCCAGCCATGTGCCTGTGTGCTGAGGCTGGCTGGGGTCCCTTACTGTGGGGCTGTGTGGTGGCAGGGGGTTGGACTTGGGGAGGTGCCTGTGCATGTTTGCAGCCAGCAGGACAAGGGAAAATCTGCTAGCTTTAACTTTTTTTTTTTGGGGTGCATTTAGAAGGCTTGTTTCTATATTAATATTCATCTCTAATATCTACCAATAAAGGTATTTGCTCTATCTTCTGAATGCAATTTAATGTAGTGATAAATTTTTGCACTTTTGTATGATGTGCAAGGTTGTACTGTGTTTTGCTTGGTGTACTTTGTTTTTGCTTACAAGTAAGCAAGTTTTCTGGCCTGGTGCTTGTGCCCACAGTGATCTGAAGTAATTCCTGGATCAAATTCCTGTGGGTAGTTGTAGGTTTACAAAGGCTGAACTATATTTAAACTGTGGTAGAACACTTCCTTTCTAATCTAAGTCTGTAAAATCATCTTTAGTTTAGAAATTGATATATACATATATATATATATATATATATATACACACACATACATATATATTTATCGCTTTGAATCCTTTCTCTCTAAATGTTGTGGTCATTCACAGTTATGATGTCAGTAAGGTTATAATGACAATAATATTAGTAAAGAATCCTCCCTCCCACTTTTCATTTTTCCTCGCTACTTGTCTTTGAGTGATCCATGTCTCAGCTTCTCTTTCCAAAGCTCCCTCCGTGCCTCTGCTTGGGCAGCATGGCTGTACTATGGGGCTGTTAATGAGAGAGTTTGCAGGGGCCTCCTGCTGTTTTGATAATGGAGGAGACTTGTTAGCATAGCTGTTTCTTGGAGAGACGCTGAGGATGATTTAGGGCCTGTGAAATATTCTCTGAACAGTCCCGTAACACAGGAGGATTGTGGTTTTTGACAGACCTGGTACTACACCACTGAGGTGGTGGGGAATTTTGCTACTGGTTAGGGAGAGAAAGCCTTGTATTTCCATGTGAAACAGTGGTCTATTCAGAAAAGTTCATGTTTGTTTGTCTCTAATGTATCTGCATTGTTGCCCCTTCATTAATTACATAAAATAAGATTTCCTTATTCTAGTACTTGCTTTAATTCTTAAATAATGCTTTCTTTAACAGCAGTGCTATTTTTGAAACAAATATAATTAATAAAATACAGAAAAGCTATAGAAAGCATTGAAGTACAATTACATTTATTGATAAGATAAACTGCAGTCTGTGAGAATAAATATTACAATAGTTAATGTGTATCAGCATTGTGTATACATTAAAACAAATTTTGTATACACAATGTTCAAATTACGTATATATTAAAACAAATTTTAGCAAGATTTCAATGTTGGAATTAAGAGATCTGAAAGCAAGGAAGTCAGCTGCATTTACCTGGTGCGGATATCTATTTATTTTTATGAATATTTCCCTTCATATGCTTAAAATATAGCTATTTTTAATATATATATATATATATATATTTAAAGCACCTTTTCATGAGTAATGTATTTCAAGGACAATGAATCAAAATGAGACAGCTTGAGAAATTAGGTGAATTATTTTTTGGTGGTTAATTGAATTGTTATTGTGATATGCCTGAGACTGTTTTTGCTTTTTTTTTTCTCATATTATAAGCCAGACCAATAGTATAGATATTAAAGAAGGGCCATATGCATAGCTAAAACATATGCCACAGAGGGTTGCTTAAAAATGAAACGAGTGCACCTGCTTACACATCCTTGCACCAGGCAAGTTGCAATGTAGCTAAAGCCATTAATTAAGGAGTTAGGTGTGGACAATGGTTTCCACTGAAGAGAAGCATACAAAGTGTTCTCTCTGGATCAAAAGATGCAAGAATTTCAGATTTAATTGCCTTCTTATTAGCTTGGAAGCATGATCCCTGGGGTACAGCACTATTTACTAGCCTCCTTACTATTAGACTTCGTGCCACTGATCACCACCTTCTGGACCTAGCTGTTTAGCCAGTTTTTAATCCACCTCACTGACTATTCATCCAACCTGTATTTCATCAGCTTCTCTATGAGGTTCTCATGGAAGGGAGGGGTAAAAGCCTTACTGAAGCTGACAATATCTGTTGTCCCTCCCCTCATGTACCAGGCTGGTCATTTTACTGTAGAACTTTATCAGGTTGCTTAATCATGACTTCCCCTTGGTGAATCTTTGCTGGCCATGTCAGTTTCCCCTTGTTCATGTGCCTATAAATGGTTTCCAGCTTCAGCTGCTCTATCACCTGCCCATGGATCAAGGTGAGGCTGATGGCCTGTAGTTTCCTAGGTCTTCCTTCTTGCCCTATCTGAAGATAGGAGTGATACTTGCTTTCGTCCTCAGCCACCTCTCAATCACCACAGTCTTTCAAAGATTGAGCGTGGCTGTGCAATGAAAGCAGCCTGGGCACTTGTGGATGTATTCCCAGTGTCATTGCTGCAGTAGGCTTACATACCTATAGTTTTATACATTTTGATGTGAATTCCTCAGTCTTGCTTCAAACAAGGAAATTATTTGGACATATCTTTCTTGTTACATGACTAAAGTAATTTTGAGATTGTGCAGGGGGCTTCACTTACACAATCCTGAGCCATTAAGCTACCATTGCACGACAGGCCATTCTTAGAAATGCTGAGGCCTGAAATCATTCATCTCTCCCAACTTCAGGTAGTCAGCTGAGGTTCTTAAAATTGTGATGGTTGTCACAGTTGTCTCTCTAGATAGTGGAAGAGGGGGAAACAAGCAACCAAAATCTGGATCATAATTTCTGCTATTTCTGTCTGTATCATAGAGTATCTGGGATGACCTGGTCCTAGTTACCAAAGGTGTACATCAACAGAATAGTGTGCTAATGCAGTTCTTGGTTGACTCTTTAGATCAAAAAGCAGAAATAGACTGAAGGAACACATGGGATGATTTTGTCCGTTTTACCAAAGTTGGAATTCATATTTATTTTAATGAAAAATTTGTGGCTAATAACTTTAGTCAACAGAGACAAAGAAGTATCTTAAGATGGGATGGCTTACTTCATTGTTGATGGTTCACTGCAGTCCTGATGCTCTTCTATCAAAAGCAATGAATGCAATGTCCTTAATTTCAGTAGGAGCAAAATGAAGCTTTTAAATAGGGTGTGTGTGAGAGAGAGAGAGAGAAGGTGCAGGTGAAGAGGGCTTTTGCTCAGTCAGTGAGTTACATGGGCAAGCTCACAAATGTAACAATGAATATAGGATGCAAGAAACAGTGTAATGGTACTCTTACAAAGGAACAAAAATGAAAGGCTAAGAGTAATGCAATTTATCAGAGAAAGGTATTAGATTCAGCGAGAAGAATATTTGAAATGTCACCCACTTCAGTTTAGGAAGAAAAAACAATGAGCAGATGGAAGACTTTTTTTTATACACTACTTTCAAATATCAAGGATATTGCTTTCTTTTCTCAATATTTATGGAAAATATATGTAGTCCTGACTGCAAAGGTGTAAGAATCTGAAAATATAAACAATCCTGAGTCTGCTGTATCAGCAAGATGAAATATACATGTACACATGTGAATGCTCATCTTTTTAGGGTGTGTAATGTCTTTGGCATTACAGATATGACTTTGAATACAATTACAGGCTTGTGAAGTGTATTCAGAATGGCTACATCAGCATTCAGTGAAGTTCAAGGAAGAGGACTTTGTCAAAGTGCTTAATGCTGGAGAGCAACACATTTCATTCATGTGACGGGGAGTAAGGCATCGTTCTGTTAACGTGTAAAAGTGAGAAAAGTAATAACTTATGTTAATTAGTTTACACTGATGGGATGTGAACTCAGCTGAGAGAAAAACGTGACCATGGCATCAAAGAGCTGTTGTAACAAGACTCTTCAGACAGATGTGAAGCAAATGCAGCAGCTGAAACTGGAATGTAGAAACTTGACTGGGGGTCCTGGGACTTACTGTTTGCCATCCTTAGTTTCTTCTTAAAATCTTTCAGTGGTACACTAAAAAATAAAATAGCTTTACTGGAAAAGTAGCCTATCAGTAGTTAATGACATGTAGTAGAAACTCAATTTAAAATAATACTCTTTGAAAAAGTTGCAACTGCAGTAAGGAAAGCATGAAATACAGGGAATCCAGTAAGGTTGTGTTTATCATACTTAGGTTCTTGTAAAAATATGAAGTATAAATCAAGCAAGGTGTGATAGGAATCTACCCCAAATTGAAAAGCTTATTTTAAATCTCTAAACTGAACTTGGTGGTGACATGAGTCCTATCTTAAATCAGAAGACATCTGGTTAGATAGCATCTGCAAAATCCAGATCTAATCCAGATATCCTAGCCCAATGGTCCCATTTGGACCTTAGCCAAGCTGGTGTGATCCCCTTTCCTGCTATGTCCACAGCCTTAGCCCAATGGCATCCCCTTAATGAGGGTGTAAAACAATGTTCTATAACCAGCTGAGCCTGGTCCCGTATTCTGACTTATCATAACAGCTATCTAATCAGTTTACTCTGAAAAGAACCCTAACACCAGTGATGTCCAGGTATAATGAGACCCTGGACTATGTTTAGAATTATACTTCCATTTGTAAAGGGACTGAGTTTTAGCTAGAATCAGGCTGCATAAACCTCTAGTTTTTGGAATATTAAAAAAAAAAAGTGGAAAAAAATACATTGTGTTCTAATGCTGTTTTTACTTTTTTTGTTGTTGTTGTTCTTACAATTTACTATATCTTATGTATAGTTTTATTTTCCCTACTGAAAAACCATTTAATGTTTTAAGAAGGTCCAAGTCCATAAAGACCTTATTTTATGCCAATCTTTATAGAGAATGACCTAAACTAATTCCTCCTGGTATTTTCATCAGTGGCTTAGTTTTTGGTATATACTTTTCATTCTTATTTCTATACAGGTTTATTCAATCCTCACCTTTATCTTATTCAGGTATCAGGTATAAGCTCAGCCAACAGTTACCCTTTGAGAATTTACTTAGTGCGAGGCTTCTTTGCATCATATGTCATGTAGAATCCTGAATTAATGCTGTTGGCATACTTCAAAACTAACTAGATTTTTTTTTTTAAGTAAGAGAAGCTGACCTTTGTGGTGTTATGCTTTCTCTTTCTCTTCCCTGACACAGTGTCAGAAAGATTCCCCCCTGTCCGCCCCCCCCCCCCCCCCCCCCCCAAAAAAAAAATAAAACACAACCCCCAGAAAGATAAAAACCCTGCCCCTCCAACCTTCTTGCTTCCTATTTACATTAAGATACTTTTGCACCATATATTAACAATTTTCTTTTATTTTCCTTCTTTGTGTTGGGCAGTAGTCTGGAGGCTCAGACACATTATATGTGAACTTCAATTACTAATGTGGTGAGAAAAGTAAAAAATAGCGAGTGGACAGAAGAAATAGTTGTTTGGCATTGGTGCATCTGAAAAGTGTTCATATAATTTGGATATCTGGACGTTTTATTTGGAGTGAAAGCTTTGTAATTAGTTAAGCAACAGAGAAATTATATTGAAGCACAGCTTAAACTTTGTTGTTCAGTATGTATTTCAACAAGTGACAGGAAATGACTCAAAGGCCTGGGTGAATGCTTCAGACTTGGATACTCATGAAAATCTTCTCTCGTCTGAACTTGCAGAGTTGTTGAAGTATACTGACTGTGTGCTCATCCTCATGTGCCTGGTGCCTGCTAGGCAAAAAACAGCAAGCGCAAGAGTACACCATGCAAGACCAAACAGGGCGGGGGGATTTTTTCTGCACAGATATTTAGGATCCTTTATTAAATTCAGTGGGGGCCAGAATTTATTTAATCCTACTCTCAGTTGCTGTTCGATTCCCATATGTTCATGTTTTTTTCTACAAAATTCATTTTGCTCATTACGATGTTTGAGGAATACCGTATTATTCTTCCAATAGTCAGCTTTACAAACAAGCAAGGGTATTCATGTAAATGAAAATATTATTTATGGCTTAGATACTAAAGCAATATGATTTATATGCTGAATAACAATAAGAAAGTAATAACTACGAACAGATTACCTCAATTTTTAATATTTACTTTCAAGACTGAAATATGTGTAAAAGGTGCATAAATATTTTCTCTAAACAGCTTTGAGTAAGAAGTGAATAAGTAGTAAATAGATTTTAAAACACAAGTTGATTGACTACGGTATCAATAATATTCTACCCTAAGACTTTCCTTTTGTCTCTGAAAATTCCTAGAATTCTCGCTATCTTCTATAGAAGATAACACACAATTAATGAGAACTAAGAAGAAGGTTAATGCTTTAAAAAATGATGGTACCCAGTGAGTTTTATGCCTTCTACAGTATGTGCTATCTTGGTTGCTCTGATGTTTTCAGAAATTTGTTGACCCTTGGTGAGTATCTTGCCCTGATATTTGTCCAGTACTTAGTGTAATATAACAGTAATGATCCTTCTGTTCTGTTCAGTGCATTGATATCTCTTTGAAATTTTTTTTTGATAGATAGCTGAATAGTAACTCTCCCTAAAGGCACCCACCAAAAAATACATCATTTGCATAATGTGTTTGCTGTCCTCCTACTTCATGATCTTAGAAAGTCTACCTAAATCTAGGAAGCAATTTTCTGTATGACTGAAGTATTTAACTGTCTGCTGAAGTTGCTTTCTGTGCAGTATGTGGTGTTAATAAAGAAAAGGTGTGAATCAAACTGACTGTTTCCTAAAATGGCACTGCAGGATTTTATGCTGACGGGTAAATTTTTGGATCACAGAGGATCTGTGAAGCATTATGTCCCACTCCCCAGGCAGTTCTCCATTGAGTATGTCCCAAAATTAGGGTCAGGGGTGACTCAAACAACTTGCCTGGTGAGCTGACTCTAGGGACAAGGAACGTGACTTAGATTCTGAAAAAGGCTGTCAAATCCAAAATGTTTTTAAAGGAAACGTTTGGGCTCAAAGAATAGTCCTTTGTTTCACTTGGAAGTTTCCAAGGGGTCCAAACAGATACTGACTTACCATATAAACTTTAAAAAATGTTTTGAAGAAAAGGAAATAAGAACAACGTTTTAGTTCTGTCTTCTCCACTGCGTAATTAAATGACATAGATAATGACTTTAAATAGTAGTAATGAAGGTCAGTGGAGCAGGCTGTCTTTTTATGCATTTTTTTTTGCATAATAGACAGATGTGCAGCAGACTCAACACACACACAAAAAAAACCCACAACAACACAACAAAACAACAAAGTAACCTGTTTAAGTGAAAACCCTGCTGGAGATGTCGCAAGGAAAGACTTCCTTGCTATATCTTTCTTTTTCAGATATAAACTTAAGGGTGTGTATTATGAAATATGTAATAGAGAAGAACTGAAACAGTCTGCAAAAAGTGTTCTTATTCTGATGAAAGATGTATGTTACAGCTGCACCTCGCTGTGGCTAGGTGAGGCTAAAGTTTGCACAGCAGTGTGTAAGACACAAATCATTATAGCCCCAGTGTGCAGTGCTGTTACCAATAGTACTAGTAAAATGGTAGAGGTTAGGATGTTTGCGCCTACAACAAAGCTTCTAAATTTTATGCAGGTGACCTATGTATTTTCAGTCTATTCTGGTTAAATCTGTGGTAACCTGTAACATCCTTTACAATTGCTCTAGAAAATAGTGGAAATTGGTTCATGAGTCTGACTTCTTGCCCCTTTCTCCTTTGCAACTAGTTGCTCTCACTTGAGTTCTCTCCCTCCACTTTTACTTAAGGAAGTAAAAGACTCCACTTTACTTTTTTTTAATCTGGATTGTTTATTTCATTGAAAGGTTAGAACATTGCATACAAAGTATTTAGTAATTAATAGTAACTCTGCAAGCAATACATATCTTGTGTTTGTTTTATGAGGTCTCACCATGGGACTAAGTCTAATGATAATAAATTAATACTTTTAATTTTGCATGCATGGCAGCAGTGAGAATACTGTGATAACCAATTGCACTCAGCAGAGAACTCTGATTTTGTAAAATCTTTTAATGCTGTGCTGGCTTTGAAGGGTAAATCAAACTGACAGTTATACTCAGCAAAAGTTTATTACCATTTGTAAACCAAATATTTTATTAGTGTCAGAATCTTTTATCTTTTTTCCTTCCTCGTATTTGATTCAATTGGTCATTCATCAGCAAAGGTGAACATTTCTACCCATAAGTTAATGACACTGAAAATCTCCTGTGGTGGCTCTGGATGTAATAATTTGAAAGATACTTACATTACTATGAAAGCAAGCAGAAAGAAGCCAGTGTAAAAAGATGGAAAAGTAACACTGAAAAATTTCTGAGATGACATGTTTTCTCATCATCTCTACCAGTACCGTGCTGTCTGTCAACTGGAGAAATCTGAAAGCCCTGGCAGTAGTATTAATTTAATCCAGTGGTAATTTATGTGCCACTCAAGGGGTCTTTTTTAACATGAAGAAATTACTCTGATTACATAATTGAATGGCAGAATTCATTACTGGGAAATGCCACCTGTGGAGAAAGATTTGCTCTAAATCCATTTCTACTATGGAGTAGCAGATTAGTGCAGCATAAGTCACTCAAGAAGCCATCATGGAAATTATAGATGGAATAGACCCAATAAGCTATGCAATCCATCCCAATCAGGGCATGATTGTTCCCTATAATGTATTTTGTATTGCCAATGCAAGTTGAAGTGGCTCAGATGATGGGTATTTAGCCACTTTCATACGAAATAAATGAAATGACACTGTACTGATCACAGGTGCTGACTGTGGCTGCTAGAAAAGCATTATTAATGTTAGCGTTCTTCAGTGTATGGAAGTGCAAGATATGTTTCAAGTATTCTGTATAACGTTTTCTTAGCCAAAAGGACTTTTTCCAAAAGTATTCATTTCTGGATCTTTTCAGGCCAAGTCCACAATTTGAAATGTGAGATCTAGAGACAGAGAAGCATCTGTTTCTACCTGAACTGACAATGCAGTCGGACTAGAGAAAATAGATACCTGTATTCTGCCTGTCCCTTCTCTTATTTACCCTAGACTCACCCCAAAATTGTAAGTAACAGTCATCCGTAGGTGAAATTAGGTATTGTTTACACAACAATCTAGTGTTGAAAGTACTTGCCTAAAAAGTGTTGGGCAATAAGTTTTGCTTGGCTTAAAAATTGTTCTCCGTATCTGCAATGAAAAGAAAAAACGGTGAATTACCAAAATGTATATTATAGGTAAGGTCATTTTCGATACTATTTTGTTTAAATAGACTCCATCCCACTAGAAATGTGGGCAGCATGGGACAACGACAAGTTGCAAATATGAATTTGTGTTTGCCAAGCTGGCTTGTATACTTATGGGGGCAGATGAGATGGGGTGTTTGAGTTTGGGGGTGGTGGGGAACGATGACAAGAACCAATCATCTAGATCCTTGTTTCTAAGATGTTTGCGTCTTTCACACTGTTATGGTTTTGCTGCTCTGTTTTGGAGTTTGATGAAAATAGCAGTGATATAACACACCGATGTTTTAGCTGTTGCAGAGCAGTGCTTACACAGAGCCAAGGACGCTTCTGCTTCTCCTGCTGCCCTGCCAGCGAGGGGGCTGGGGATGCACCAGGAGCTGGGAGGGGACACAGCTAGGACAGCTGGCCCAGACTGACCAGAGGGATATCCCAAACCATGTGGTGTCATGCTCAGCAATAAAAGCTGGGGTAAAGGAAGAGAAAGGGATGGGGATGTTAGGGGTGATGGTGTTTGTCTTCCCAAGAAACCACTGCTTGTGATGAGCCCTGCTTTCCTGGAAGTGACTGAACGCCTTCCTGCTGATGGGAAGTAGTGAATGAATTCCTTGGTTTCCTTTGCTTGCGTGTGTGGCTTTTGCTTTACCCAGCAAACTGTCTTTATTTAGCCCATGAGTTCTTGTATTTTTACCTTTCTGATTCTCCCCATCTCAATTGGAGAGAGTGAGTGAGCGGCTGTGTGGTACTGAGCTGCCTGCTGGGGTTAAACCACAACACACACCAGTCCATTAAATGACAGGAGATGAAGATCAGTCTTACAAACAAAGAATTTCCAGATTTCACTATACCTTTTAGCACAGGGCTAAAAAGGAGGGCAGATAGGGTTAAAAGCCCCCAAAATGTCATGATAAATAAACATTCCATGTTTTTTGGTGCCTCTGCAGTTAGAAATATGGTCAAGTAGATAGGTTGGATGGTTATCTATCACGAAGATGTGTTGCAGATGTCTAAACCAAAAATTAGGTCTGATTTGGTTGAGTGGGATCATACTGAGAATGTGCAGAGAACATGTCTACCTAAAAACAAAATAAGCAATTTTATTCCTTTGTTGCCTGTTCTGCTCATCTGATTAAAAACATTCCTCCTGTAAAATTCAATGTATTGATATTTTCATCCAGTTCAGATATCCTGAAAAATGTTAAAAATATTTCTGTATGTATAGTCCAAATACAAAGTAGTACTACTGCTGTGGGGCCTAGCCAACAAAGTGGAGAAGAGGAGAAAAGAGTAGCAGTTTGGTGTACCGAACAGTGCAGACATGGATTTGGCTTAAGGTTAAAAAAAAAAAAAAGTGGGAAGACGAAGGGAGCATTAAGGTATTAATTTTGGACAATACGTTACTTTTACCAAGAGTAGAAGGTAGCAAGAAACAGTAGAAGTTGTGGTTGCATTTTCTTCTTAAAAAAAAAAATAAAAAATTTCCTCTGTCCCTAGGCTAGAGCTTGTCTGTGTGAGGGATTTTACAACTGATCTAGTGTCAATGCTTTTTTTTCCTATATAACATTAACATTCTAAGGGTATACAAATGTGGGTATTGGTGCAATTTATAAGCATTTATTTGTAGCTGTTAGCTTGCTTGGGAATATTCAGGCAAGTTTTCACCACCGTATTTTAAAGAAAAACAAACCCCAAAGTAACAAAATACTCTATAAACTGTATTTATAGTTGTACCATTGAACAAATACTTCTCCAAATAGGAATATTATATCTATTAATGTCGTTTAAATCTAAAAACTGAAATATCATCTTGAGGTAGTGTAAGCTAACCTTTTCCATTTAAAAAAAAAAAAAAAAAAAAAAACCAAATAAACCTATCTCACTGTAAAGCCAAAGTTTGTTCTAAAAATGAAATATAAGAAACAGGAGCTATTTTTGCCAGGGATTAACTTAACTTACTTGATGAAACTGATTGACAGTCCAGTGTAATATCCTGTAAGACAGATCATGTCTACATTAAAATTTTAATTCTGATCAGGAGTGTGTTTTTTAAATCTATTTACTGACTATGCTTTAGTTCACATCAAGCCATGATCTCAAAACTTGCACAGCATTCCTATAAATGAAACCAAGCTGGAAGATGAAGAGGGTACTTCATACATGCCAACTGCTGGCGGGCATTTTGGGACCAGACTAAGGCTAGCACACAGTATGATCTTGGGAATATGTATCATGTAGACACTGGGTCCTCATCACTAGCTGTTTTCAGTCTGAGTCATACTACACTGGGGTAAAATGTTAGTTGTAGTCAGTGATCAATATCGTGGTTAAAAAAAAAAAAAAAAGAAACAAGGCATATATAGAAGAATGCTTTCCTGTGTGCACTTTGAATCCATAGGCCTCTCCCAACAAATTATTGAGCACATAGCTATAAACATCCTCAGCCACTACATTTGTGATATTCTTGGAGTCTATGACGAGATGAGGATTAGGGTGATCTTTTCTCTTAAGAGGGAAAGCAGGCACCTTCACTGATTTTTTTTTTTTTTTTTTTTCCCTTCCACACTATTAAAATACATTTGGGGGGGAAAAAATCAAAACAAAACTTTTTCTTAGTGTAATTACTGTATTCCTAACACAGTATAAACTGTTAGTGTATCAAGGAGGAGAGTCTGAACCAATATTTCCCCTGTTTAACTTTATATTTTTATTTATCCTGTTGGACTGAGCCAAAAAAAAAGTGTGTAGTACCTTTGCATAAAAAAAAGCTTGTTGTGGAAATATGTGATTTGAGTGGCATCTTGTGATATTTTTCAGTTAGGAAAAAAAAAAGGAAATGTAGAAATACTGTTTTAACAGACTTTTTTAAATGAAGCATTCCAACGTCTTGTTATGTAGATGTACTCTTCATTTTAAGCGTGACCCAAATTAAAAAGGAGGCTAAAAAATGTTTTGTTCCACTTGAAACAAAATTTTTCTGTTTGGAATACTATAAAGCTTCTGTGACACATCTAAAATCCTTGTCTGATAGTGTTGTTGTTCGCCCACCTTGCATAAGCCCTGGTAATTTCAGTTCAGTCCAAAACAAGTTGCTTGTTTGGTCCCTAGTGCTCTTTAACCAAACTGTAAAACCCATTAAGAAGCCAACTGTGTAAGTAATTATTTGTTAAACTTTGGCATGTTTTATAAAGATAGTTATCTTGAGTCATGCTGCTTGCTCAGAATGGAGGAAAAATGTGATGCATTTTACTGCTTTATTGCTTTTCCCTAAGTCCCATAACTCTAAGGTACTAATCGTTCAAACCCTGCTGTTAGATAAATGCTATTTACGCATTTTACAGATGGGAAAACTGAGGCAGAAGGAAGCAGAGGTTATAGGCTTGTACAGATCAGTGTATATCTTATCTTTGTATAGTGTGAATATACTCCTTAATTTCTTCAGTTTCCCATTGCACATGGGGTGAAAAAAGTATCAGTCTAAAGCTGCAAACCGTGGCATGAAGCAAAGACAGTACTAGAGGTCAGGTCTCATCAGTCTTGTTACTTTTAAATACTAGATTAAACTACAAAATAAACATTCTTATTTTAAACTGTGTTGCAATGGACAGCTTGAGTCATGAATAAAAAGTTAGGTTTGCTCTTGAGGGTTATATATTGAAAGACTTAAGAAAAACATCTTGGCAGACAGTTGTATTTTGAATACATTTGCTTATAGTATGAGGTATACAGCCTCAAAACTTGAGATAAATTCAGTAAGGGAAGCAAGTAGTAATGAAATCCAGTATGGAAAAGAGCCTGCAAGTTAAAAGCCTTGTTGATTTTTTTTTTAATTTATTTCTTTTCGTCTAGAGGTGCAAGAACAATAAAACTCTAACTCTTAGTTTGGCTTATGATAATACTGAGTATTGGAAACTCACCTTACTTCCCCTCTTTCCTACGAATAGTCATAAAATTTTAGGAATGAAGGAAAGGGAAAAGATAATTCTGCTGAAAAAGATATATTTTTTTCCTTCTAAAATGGAAGGCTTTATAGTGGAAAACAGTTTTGTTTTATTCGTGAACTTATTTATTTTTAGAAGCCTAATGGAAACTACGAGGCCCAAATAAAAGTTTTCAACCTTCTGAAATTTTGCTTACTACTAGTAAAATGTTATTCTTTACTTTTGTTGTCACCATGGTAAAAGTTCACATTACTGACTGGTTATGATCATTCAGATCACTTCAGCAATCAAGAAACATTGTAATCTACACCATCAGCTAGTGGAAAAGTCTATGTATTTAATTAGGACCAGGCACTTCAAGTCCTTTTAAAAATAGATTTTTGGCTCATTATTTCCTGCTATGTTTTTGGCATATGAAACGAACCCACACTGACATTACCTGAAAATCTCTTCATCTGAGAAGAAAGCCACTATGCTTTCTTAGTCGTTAATTAGTCCAGAAAAGTTTTAAAATTTGAGAAGTGCTGGACCCCCACCCAACTCAGATGGGTTGCTAGAATTAAGGGCACTTCCCCAAAGAACCAGATACTGGGGCTGTCCGTGTTCCCAGAATGTGTTGCTTGACATAGCAGTAGGCAGCAGGGGCACCTGAATTAGGCACTCTCACAGTGTACCCATGAAGGAGATGCTGGACAATATGCACTCAAAAGGGATGCTTGCAACATTAGGTGGCTTCATAGTGTAAAAATGGTGCCTTTAAAAGTAAGGCATACACACACGCTAATATGTCTACATATATGTATGCATATGTAAAATTACTGGTGTAAAGTAGGCTTCTTCACTTTTTCTAGTGTTACATTAGTCTGATGATTTGTCTTCCTATAGTAAATAGCACTATATAAAACCATTGTGTTTTTTTTTTTGGTGTAGGTCCATTTTACTGCTTCAGATACTTCCTAGACTTGAAAAACCTTGGTTGTCGTGTTGAAGAGATGATACCAGCTCCTGATGCAGGAGTCTAGCCATGGCTCACTCTTCTTTACATACCTGAAAGGGGTGGAGGAAAGTGGGAATGAAAGGCTGAGACAGAGAGAAAACTGCAAGGAAACTTACCAGAAATTGAAAAGCCTGTCAAACTTCTGAGGGAATTTGTTGCCTTGTAGTTCTGAATTTAAACAAGTGGAATGAGTGGTTTTAAGGACACTTCAGTGGCTATCATTGGATGTTTTTTGTTTTGTGTCGGGGGAGGAAGCATCAGGATTTCCTGTAGAATCTTGGCTTCCAGTTGCTTAAAAATGTGTTGTTAAAATAATACCCAGATGCTGAAGCTTAAACTGTAGAAGTTACATATGAAAATTGGCTTTATTTCACCTTTGAACAAAATGAGGGAGTACTTAGTGTTATGTTGAGGGCAGTAAAACAGATTGGGGACCTGGAAGGGTGGGTGGGTGGGTACGTACGTACACACACACACACACACACACACACACACACACCTTGTAGAGATGATGTGAACACAGAGGGTAGCCCTTTAGTGGTTTTGAAGGAACTACTTGCGAGTTGGGATTAGAGTAAAAGATAAAGCAGAACAAGAGTGTTTACAGGCTCTAATGGAAAGCTTTCCCATTTGATCTACTTCCAAACCACTATCTACCACTCACTCTGAAGGCTGCGTCTCCCGGAAAATCTGTCAACAAAAGTAGGACTTCCAAACATGACGTTACTTTCTCAATTCAAAAGTCCTATTTTTAGTTACTTTAATTTGATATCAATGGAGATAATGGGCTGTCTCTGCCTAGCAGATCTCATTGGAGGGCGAAAAAAAACAAGGGAAAGATCTGTAAAACATATAAAAGGTTCCTCCACCCTATCCAGCATGTGTTTATTCTTTCCCCATTGTTTCTTAAGATATCAGTTTTCTAGGTCTTTAGAAGAGGTTTCCTCTTGAGATGTAGATGGAAAAAATACCCTTTAAGGAGAACATAACATGTTTTGTTTATATTTTAAGTTTATAAATATCTATGTACAAAAATGTCTGTTGAAATGAAAATAATTAAAGGTGACTCATGGCTGTTCCTGTACTTGACTTGTACTATTGTCCATCAGGATAATTTATGTAACTGGAACAATCTTCTATTTACTTTGATTCTGGATCAGGATTTTTGTTTCAGTATTGCCTTCTGTACAAGCTTCCACACTTCTAATATGATCAACTGTTTACTCTCATATTTGTCTGCTTGGAGACTGATTTTATTTGTAAATGTTATCACTTCTTGGTATTAATCTGTAGTAAGTTATGGGGTTACTTTTGGACTCTCTGGGAGTTTTCCCCAGATCAAAATGAAAAGCTTCCTGACTGTCACTTATCTAGGTCTGCTAGGGGCTGAATGGTTTATCTAGCAGCAGAAGCCAGGTGGGTGGGTGTTGGAAAGAGACCGATGCTCAGTGGTATTCCAAGTGTGCTCTTAGGTCAAGATCGTACCGACTGGCAGGTTTGGGATCATCCAACAGTGGTTCCCTTTCTTTTCTCCCAGTACCCACTTCTCCTTCTCCCAGTCATATTGACAAGTGCTTTTTTTTTAATCTACTGCTTCAAAATGACTCATAGTTCTCTTGCTTATCACTTTCTCGGTTTTGCAAGGTCCCTGGCTACCAAGTTCTGTTCTCTGATTTTTGGCTTGAAAATATTTCAAATTCTGAGGACAAAGTTAATTTAGTCTAAGTCTGGCCTAAATATATTGCAAAATTTACCTCACGTGTATAGTTTATCAGACTTGGGTGATTTCATACCTCTCAGCTACAAACTGCGTGAAACTTCAGTCTGTTGCTTTAATGCACAGGAAAAAAACAGAATCCATCCTGGAAAGACCAGGTATTTCCTTAATTCTGTTGTAACAGAATTAAGAATATACATTTTTTAATTGTATTTTTTCAACAGAATATTTTTCCTTGATCAGAGAGGGAAGGCTAGGCATATTTTTCACCAGAGTAACAGAAATTATAGATTGTGCTGTTCCCTAGATCTTGCTTTCCTGTTACACGGTTTTATTCTTTCAAAGTCTTATCTCAGAACACATACAAGACATAATAAGAGGCTGAGAGACTGAGAGCCTTCAATCGATGGAGATGTACAGCAGCAACAGGATAAAGTAACACCTTCCTAGCTACTTTAGAAAATACACAGGAAATGGTCTCTGAGACCTTTGCTCCTCTGATTGATATGATGCAGTAAGACAGGAGCAGCAGGTCCTGTTAAGTATATATTTTCAAATACTTCTAATGGAAACATTCATTCAATCTACGTAATATTAAGAACGAACTTTCATGAAAGAGTGATGGGAACTAAAACTGTAGCCAGCTTTAGGTCAGGGAGCAAGACTCTGGTGAACAAGTCTCTGTAGGTTTTCATAAGCAATACAAGACTAAGGTTCAGTTCTGTGTTAGGCTAAGGTGAGGTATATGGGCAGATAACTTCTCAAAGATGCAGAAGCACACTGTATTGTAGCATGGTTTTAACCACTAAGGATGAGTTAACTTCGGTTTTGGACTAAAAATCCTTCACTTTCCAGTTACGAAGTGTTAATGAGTATTTTCAGGTCTCAGCCACAACTTATGCATATCCACAAACTTAAGTATTTAGGGAGTGATCTGTCATTTGCACATGAAGGAGAAAGGAAACTAATTCTGTAAATTGGTCTTTTATTTTCTTGTTCTAAGTGTGATTCTGACACCACAATGCTGATGACCACAGACTCCAGAGAAATGGGCTCTCTGAAGTTATCCATGCAAAAAACGCAGTGCACCAAAGAAAGTGATTGGTGCTTTTGAACCTTGTTTTCCCTTTCCATAAAATGTCCTGTCCTCAAGTGATATCATAGCTTTATTCCCTAGAAGTCAGGCCATATGGGTCACCACTGTCTCTTCTTGGCTGTGCACTTGAACACAACTCGAATACAACTCATGTTCAGCATTTGGACACAAAGCAGCAATGATTTTGCATATGGAGGCAAGACTCTGAAGTGGAAATGGGCCGTAGAGGTTGAATCCACCATCTTCCCCTGACCTTGCAGAGGTGTGGGGGAACTACAAATAGACAAGTTATCGCTGCAGCCTGTTCAGGAAGAACACTGGTTTCCTGTGACCTGAGGGCAGAGGTTAACTGTAGCATACCAGAGCTCTGTCACTGTTCTGAAGTGTGTGGCTTCACAGCACTGTATTGGAAGCTGTTCACAACCTGGCATGTGTGGAGTGTAAGAAGAAATGCATTGTTTACCTTGCAGCCTAGTTTACATTCCTCAGGCAGACTAAATGTAGGGGTACTGTGGCTTGTACAGCTTTTGAGGGGTAGAAAATAAGTCCATGCTACCATTCTTTCTTCCACACCTAAACGATTAATATTTAATCCTTTGTCAATCCTTTAGGTCAAGGAGCAGGCTTGGCGGCTTAGCTGCTGGTCCCGCCCATCCCACAGGGTAGTAGGCTGTTTGGTCTTCCCTTTACACGGGAAAGGATGTGTATGCACACACAAAGTACTAAACTGCTGATAGTTTGTTTCATGTTGACTGCAAGGAGATGGTATCAGATTCATAAGAACTTATACACGCTTCCTATTTCCTATAGGAGAATTCATGTCAATTTGAAGGATGAGGAAATCATAGGAAAGGACAGGGAGTGAATGGTAGCAATTTGATCAAGGTTTGTGTTTAAAAGCACAAAATCAGAATTCTAGTGTCAAATGTGCTCTTTGCCATCTATGCTACCTCATATTATTTGTGTACAGTAAATACCGAAGTACTCTACGTTTTGGGATTTTCAGCTTAGATGTTTAAGCAAGGTAGTCTGAAAGTTATTTCTTGTTTACCTTTTGATAATTCATAACAAGAGAACTTGATTGCACAAATACCTGTAGAAAATGGAGACCAAAAAAAGTGCAAATCCCTAAGTGAGTTGTTTGTACATTCAAAAATTTGTAGAAGGATCTTTGCACTGTCACCTACTTCAGCTGATTTTCTGGTGCTTCTCCAAAGCATGTCTAAGGTCATGGAAAGAATTTGGTTGAATTCAGCTGGCATGGCATCAGGGTTTTTAGTTCTTATCCTGTGAAGCTCATAAGAAATTCTTCTCTGTGTAGAACTTTGAAGTCTTTTTTAATTGAATGAGGACCTGTATACATTCCTAACAAAGCCTACAAGTCTGCATGTAGCAGGATGTGAACTGATTTCCTGTCTCTCAGGTTCAGGCCCTCAGACTGTCAGTGTCATGAGAGAAACCACTACTCAACAGCTGCCAACAGGAGGCTTTGAATACCAGCTTTAATTAACTTTATTTTAAAGCCCAGTGTAAAGATTATGTACATAGTAAATAATTCTTTTCTCTGACTTCTGTATCAAAAGATGTATATTTGTTTTCTATATTGAAATCTTAAGTAAAAGAATGTAAGTTTTTGACGCAGTTGCAGTGTTAGAACTCTCCAAAACAGTAAATTCAGCCAAGACCCCTTCATTAAGACAATGACCAATACTCTAAGTAATTTCTTAGAAAAGTTATTTCTAAGAGCACTAAAAAATGCATTGCTTTCTAGTAGTGATAATCTAAGCTGAAAATGCCTAAAGCACAGGGGCTGATCAGAAACAATCTCTAGAAAGCACTAATGAGTTTTGGGACTTGTACCACTGCAAGCAGCTTAATGAATCATGTGGACAAAGATGTAGTCAAGTACATTGCAAGTCAGCTGCTGTGCGAACAACATGAGGATCTGTCAGACACAGTGCAAAGCTACCTGAAACTGAGAACGCTTCCCTAGGAACCAGGAACAATGGCAGCTTTTGAGACAGCTTATGACATTCATATGACATAATACCTTCTGATGGAGGTCTGGCTTGCAGTAAGATGATTCTCATATTCCCACTACTTTTTTCTGCTATTGAGTGAGAATTGTTATGACTGCAACTACTTTCTAAGGCTTCATCTCTGTTTAAATATAAAACACCAGATAATAAGCATAAGATGAAAAAACAATTATTTTTCTAATTGGCATTTTTGACACCCTATACCTGATTCATTTACAGGAAACCTTACAGATATTCCATTGATTCCATCACTGATTGGTGCTGGTCTGTAGGAAATTGGATGTCTCATAGTCCATGCTTTTCTCTTTATGTCTTAATTTATTTAAAATATTTCAGGGAATAGAAAAACAAAATCTTAATATTTGCTAACTGTATTTTTTAACCATGTAATATGTGTAAATGTTGGGGCATGCTATGACAGCAAAATTTTAAAGGTAGATTTTTCAGTATAACTGCAGCGGAGTGAAAAGCTGGAACATATGAATACCGTAATTGAGTTTAAAATGTTAGGTAACCACTAATTTTTGTTCATGTATCCAATATTTCTACATGAAGTGATTGGAGCCTCTTAGGCAAAAAAAAAAAAAACAAACTTAAATCCACTGATAATTAGCTCTCTGCTTTCAAAACACGAGTGCTTTGATGTAGTTATATCTTCCTGGAACTTCAGTAAAGAACTAGGTTTTGACTATAGTCATATCAGGCTGATCAGGCTAAGCTGATATAATTGTTTGATCTTACTGAGAAGCAGCAATATGGTTTATTGATATAAAGTAGTGATTTAACAAGGCTTAATGTACATTGCCATCATCAAATCTTTGTCACACTTGGTTATTTACTGCATAAAGGACAGGATAAGTCTGGTGCATCAGGGAGACCCTCCATTGGAATCACGAGGTTCAGAGGGGACTCCCTTGCTTTCTAAACTCCTACTTACAGGAGTCAGAAAGAATTATATAAAGTCTGAATTTTGGCCAATATCAAGGGTGACACATTCTAATAGTTTTAAAAGCTGCAGTCCATCCTTGTTCTGCAGTAACTGCATTAATGGGGTACCAGAAATGAGTGCTGCACTAGGGCTGGGGCCTCAGTACAGCATCAATCAGAAATATGTTGTTCCACTGACTTCAGGACTGGGGCTGAGAGAGGAGTAAATCAGCAGTGTCAGAGCAGTAACAGCTGTAGGAGGTTGGGAGTCAGGAGTTATGTTCTTCTTACTCCTTCCTGGCCTATCAAAAAAAAAAAAAAAAAAAGCCATTTGGTGCTGTCTTATGCTAGCAAATTAGTTTGTCACTAGGTTGCTTTTGCACTCTAAGGAATGAATCTGGGGACCAGAGCGCACACCAGTATGCTGTTTGCTCGTCTTGTTTCTACTGTGTGCTCCAAGCTCCGTGCATTTAAGGCAGGTGCTTTGTGGTAGTTTTCCCTTGGCGCAGAATCTAGCACAAGTGACTTCACTATAGCAGCAAACATGATCCTACCATACCTCGTATGTCTGCTGCAGACTTGCGCATTCTCACATCCCAGCAGCCCGCTTAAGTTAATGCCTAATAAATCCTAGAGAAATATCCCCTCACATTCTGTTTATAGTTTAATTCTCACATCTTTGGTAGTAATCTCCAGGCAAACATCTATATTCTAAGTGGCAGACAATGAATTGTTTTTTAGGAACAGATTGCTCTCTTTTCACACATTTGTGAACACTTTTCCCTTAGGTTAATATCTCATCAACACTTCTTTAGATACCTGCCAAGACTCTTTACCCAACAGTGATCTTCATATTTATTTTTAATTTCCTTTAAAAACTAAATTCACTTCACCTGTCAACAGATTCACATATTGTTCTTTTAATTGAGTTTCACTTGTGTTATAAGATTATTCATAGTTTTCTTAGATGCTAGCTATTGAATACTTTCTCTTTTCTTTTTCTCTTTTTTGTCAAAACAAGAAAAAAATATTCTGAATCTTCAGCTCCCACTGTATTACTTCCCATACACTATTCAGTCTGCTGAAAATGTTATTTTCTTTTGGTATTTATCACTCCAAGAGTAGTGTTCTGTCCCTAAGCCACCAAAAAAAAAAAAAGTGAGAAGGAAACTGGGATATGTCTTATGGAATAAGGAAGTGTAAACACGTCTCATGCAATTAGTTTGGATCAGCAAGATGGAATTCTGGAACTTGGTGATAAGCATCTAGAAAACTCAATCCATTTTTGGTGCATAAACTGACTTTTTCAATCTTCTTAAAGACCTTGCTATACGAAGCCAGATAAAACATAAATCTGTTCTCACCTTTCCTACAAAAAATACCATTTTTCTATGTCCAAAATTCCTTTGCCTTAACTGAAAAGTATAACAAGCTCAGATAAAGAGCTTCTGGACCAAGGTTTTTGGTAGCAGATCTTGCTACTTTCATTCATCAGGCACTTTGTAATCAGTAGAGACTGAGATTAGATACTGGACTGGCTGAGTCTAGATATGTCTCCTTCTAATACACAGATAAATGCTTTTGATTTTTGGACAAGCAACTTTCATAAAACTGTACCAGATTCTTCAAGGCACTGGGTATTTCTGTTGAAAGAGCTCTTGAAGCTCTCTGCTATTAAAGTGGATGACTGTGAATGGGAGGGGGAGAGAGGGGTAGTAGGAATGAGCGTTATCAAGAATAAATGCATATACTAAATCAGAAGTATTAAGGTTCACATTTTTTAAATGGTGTGTGCTTAAGGAGTCTATTGATTTGTGACTGTTACAGTTGTCACCCTTTTCCCTGTCTTAATCTCCTACAGATTCTGAAATGTCAGCGTACTCTTATCTGTAAGAGGAAACATAAGGATGCAAAACCTGTAAGCGTGGGCTGGACATTCTCAGCTCTAGCTTCATCTGTGCACTTCACACGTGTGTGCACAAAGAAACAACACAATCACATATTACCAGTCCTCAGAGAGATGAGAAATGAGAGATCTTGTCTTTTCACAGAAGCCTTTATCATATTTTAATTATTTTTTTTGCTTTAGACCAAAGTTAAGATGCATTTACGGTGCTCTCAGAAGGAGGTTGCTGTGCAGCCTCCGCTCTATTATATGGCATGGCGTGCATGTCTCATGTGCTGCATGGTTGATGGAAGGGCTGCATCTCTTACCCATTCCCAACACATGCACTTCCATGAATTCAAATTTGCAGTTCACCAGGACCAAATAATTTGTGTGTGTATATATTTAAAAAAAAAAAAAAAAAAAAGAAAGAAGTATTAGCGGAAAACACTGAAAAATATTTATTTTGACTATGGTTTGACTTACATTTCCTGTTCCAACTTTTATCACTGAAGTATGTAGAAGGAACACAGTATAATATACATGAACTTATATTCTTGTGTTGGTAGGGTTTTTAAACTTAAAATTAGACATTTATTCATGATATAGCTGAAATAAGGAAAAGTGTTGTCATTTTCTATTACATTCACTAGACCAGCTGCATCTTCAGCAAAGACAATCATACATATTAAAAACATCACAAGAATTTGTAAAAATCAATTTGAGCAGCTAGTATGTTGTGAATCAGAAATACTAGTCTAATAAGAATTCATAATTCATTAAGAATTCATAATTCATAATTCATTTTGTCTAAAATTGTCTATAAATTTACACTATATATAAGCTCAGTACAAATCTGAAGCTAATTTTATTACATAAACTAGTGACTTGCAGTAGTCACCACTGAGAAGTTTGGGAGACGACAAATAGAGAAGTAAATAGAGAAGGGAAGCTTGTTTATTATTTGTCGTAAACAAATTAGCTGAGCTCTCATAATTGTCATACCACTTATCTGATCAGTGGGTAAATTAGATAGTGGTAACATAGAAAACATTTGGGTAGATGTTGGGTACTGTTTTTAGAAAAGAAGGGAAAGGTAAGAACATAGATGATGTCTGAAGTGATTTAATAAGAAAAAAAGGGGGTTTAGTAGAACAGAATCTCATCTATACTTCAGTCAAAGAACTCTATTAGATTTTACTGGTACCTCCTCATTCTTAGCATAGCTGAGGATCTGAGCCTGGCTGTCTGCTTTGTATTCTGGGTGGAAACATGAGATGTTCCATATTTTGATTAAGAGCTTGGATTGTCTGCCATGTGACTATGTCTACATGATCTATGGAGACATCCAACTAAAATTGACATTTTTGCCCTTCTTCAAGGGATTGAATGTCTTGGGAAGCAGGTTTCTCAGCTTCAAAACAGGAAGAAGTCTGTAAGCTAATATGTAGATTAACTTCTTGAAGAAAGCAGGGATGCAGGAGGGTGAAAATTCAGTCTCATAAAGCTAATTTCACATGTAATTTCTTCTATATCTCTTTTGTCTGAAATCCAAACCTAGCCTTTTTCTATGTTTATATTCACTGAAAAGTTGTCTGAAACTATTGGTTAAAAAATAAAAATAAAAAAGATTTGACATTTGTCAAAATGCACACCAAATCCCTTACCACTGTTTAGTGATACGTTATATCACGTGAGCTGTAAATTAGCATTTAGATGCTGGTGTTACCACGTTTCTCCAGTTAAGACCAAAGATGCATTTCTTGAGTCTTCTACTACTTTTGTACAAGTTTGCAGTAATTTGCCAATAGTAGACAAAGTCTCTCAGATATACTAGCTAAAAAACTTAATATGACAATAAAAAATTTCCAAGTGCTCATCTCTTATCTCCTAGTTCCAATTTGCAGGTCCAGTAAAGATATAGGTAATTTAGTTACAGTTTTTCAGAGTATTTGTTTGCACCTAAAATATCCCAGATGCTTGAATTTAAATATTCCTTTCCATAGTCTTTTTAGTGGCATCCAGCTGGAGGCAGAGATTACACCCATTCTCTGAGAGCATCCTTCACCTCTCCACTTCTTACTTGAATAGTGTGTTGTTTTAGAAAATAACTATATGCTGATCTTTCCAGAAATCTGCATTTTCCACAATACTTTACTTATTCTTAAAGTCAGACAGCAGGAGTATTATTTGGGTTTAGTTCAGCTAAGCTTAGAAGAGCTTTAGGAGTGTACAGTGTATGACAAAGATGATGCAATCATCTTTGGACAAGAACGGTGAGTTCTTGGTAAGCTTCTGTTCAACATTCATCTCCTACTTCCCATTCCAGCAAGGCTTTTCTCCACTCCTTCCTTACTCATTTTTATTTTCTGAAATGCCCTAGATGTTGAAAAGGTAAATAAATAAAATGGTTTTAGAAATGTTTGAAAGCCTGTGAAAAGAAAAGAAAAAAAAAAGAAAAAAAGGTGAAAAACTGGAAGGGAAATAGGCTTCACTGTTAAAAAGAGAATCAGAAACTGACACTGAGAAATTGAGACAGGAGATGTGGGACTGTAACAGGAGGGATGAAACAGGGCATTAGTCATATTTTCCCTTTGTGTAATAGTGTCTGTGTATGAACAGATGTCTTTGCTCTTCAGGACTATGTTTCAAGCATTAATGCCATCAGTTTGGATGGATTCTATGTGGACGTGCAGATTATGTTACTGGAGAGCATTCCTCTGTTTTTCTTGCTTATTTACTTTGCAATTTGCTTTTTGAAAGATGCATACAGATTCCCTTGTGTAATCTTCTAGCTAAAATCGAAGGCAGCCCTAAAGTAGTGGAAAGATGCAATAAAGCTTTGCTGAACAATTCCTGTTCTCACAATTACAGTGCATTTTCATTAAATGGTTCTCCTGAGACAACTTCTCCAGGTGCAAGATTGCTGTAGGTTTCTGGCTCTCAAAGGTACCGAAAGCCTATACCTCTTCATTGTTCTCTGCATCACATTACACTGTACAGCAATTCTGACTCATCTTCCAAGTCAGCCTCATGAAGGAAGGAGCTGCCAGTTTAACAAGAATACTAACCACACATGGGAAAATGAATAGCTTACATTCCTGAGGCATTGAAATATTTTTATTATGAATGTTCCAGTATAGAATAATCATCCTTAGAGAGAAAATTACTTTTCCTGAAAAGACGATGAGGCATAATACCTAGTATGTTCATTAAGTTAGGGAGTTGAAGTAGTCTGAAGAAAAAAGAAGCCTTTCTGAAAAGCATAGAATAGTTCAGGTTGGAAAAGACTTCTAAGATGATCTGGTCCAACCTTTAACCTAGTACTGAAGTCCACCACTAAACCATACTACTAAGTTCTAAATCTACATGTTTCTTGAAGGCCTCCAGGGATGGTGACTCGACCGTTTCTCTGAGTAGCCTGTTGCAGTACTTTACAACCCCTTCAGTGAATAAATTCTCCTAATATCCAACCTAAACCTCCCCTGATGCAACTTGAGGCCATTTCCCCTCATCTTACCACTTGGTGCTTGGAAGAAGAGCCCGATCCCCACCTTGCTGCAACCTCCTTTAAGGTAATTGTAAAGGACAATAAGGTCTCCACTGAGCCTTATTTCTCTAAGCTAAACAACCCCAGCTCCCTCAGCTGCTCCTCATAAGACTTGTTCTCCAGACCCTTCATCAGCTTTGTTACCCTTCTTTGGACACACTCCAATGCCTGAATGTCGTTGTAGTGAGGGGCCCAAAACTGAACACACATTTGAGGTGTGGCCTCACCAGAGCGCAATACAGGGGGACAACCACTTCTCTAGTCCTGCTGGCCACATTATTTCCGATACAAGCCAGGATGCTTGGCTCATATTTGGATGGCTATCGAACAATAGCCCCGGGCCCTTTCTGCTGGGTGGCTTTCCAGCCACGCTTCTTCTGTAGAGTTGTGTGGGGTTCTTGTGCCCCAAGTGTTTGACCTGGTAGTTAGGCATGTTGAACCTCATACAGTTGGTATGAGATACCTCATACGTGAGTCTAGCCTATCCAGATCCCTCTGCAGAGCCCTTCTACCCCTGAGCAGATCAACACTCACACCTAACTTGGCGTTTTATGCAGGCTTACTGAGGATGCAAATTTTCATTGTCTAACTCAGAATAAGAATGAATGGGGGCAAGTGATAAACTGTTATTTTCTGATCTGAAGCCCATTTCCAACACAAACCAAAGTAACCATACTGTCATGCTATACGTAAGGATTTGACGTTTATTACAGTAAACATGTTCTGCTGTAGAATTCTGTTCCTTCTCATCAGGCCACTGTAACAAATGTTTACCACAGAATGGATTTGCTCTTCCAGTGACACAATTTAACTATCTTGGCTTCAGCTTGTGTCCCTTCTAAAATTCTTTTCATGTTCAAGAAGTGCAGTGAGTGGTTTTAATTTACTCTTTGTTTTTGTGGAGATTGAGCTAAGCTTATTTTTTTCATTTGGGACTGAACAACGGTGTGAGGTGGTGACTTAACTTTGTTTTTCTCCCAAGCAAGAGCATCAGAATTATACTTTGGCAAACATTAATTCTATTTGTATGTGTGTTAAAGGTTTAAATGGAGTTTGCAGGCAGATGTATGTAAAACTTTAAACCTCCCAACTTTTGCAGGGTTTCTTTAAAATAATAATTAGAAGGCATTGCAGGAGATTGTTTTTAGTACGGGCTAATAATGTTGACTTAGCGCTGTTTTCTTCTGCAGAAGGTTTTTAATAGGTTAAATACTTATTTCAATACTAGATAATGTGCATTCTTTTCTTAACTTGTGGTTAGATAAATCACTATTTTTTCCAGACTTTTATGTTCACATATCAGTGTCAACAATGCATGAGGAAAAGGGATCTAACTAATCTACCTCTTCTTCATAACTAGACCAATCTTGAACATCGGAACAATGCAAATATTTGGAGAATACTTACTGGCTGACAAAAATTCGGGAATTATTTAGTGTCAGACTGTAATCAGTATCTGTGCAGTTAGCAATATAAGTAAGTTTACTAATTTACTTTGTCTAGATCAAACAGCAAGCCTTCATAGGTACACTGAATGCAAGATAAAATTACCTTTAATTTCTTTTATGGAGAGGATTGTGTCCATAGAACAAAGAAAGACACCCTGATCCATGAAGTAGGCAAATGCTGTATGTCAGTAAATATACAGTAGTAACAATGTTTTTAAAAACCCACTCATAAATCTTTGTTTTTTGAACAGATGGAACAAGGAAGAAGAATTAAAACTGTAAGATAGGTTTAGAGTGGCTCTTGGAGTTGTCATCTTACTTAAGGAAAGTTTATGATTTTGGCTTACAGTAGTTTTGTGCAGTTTTATCTTGGAATACAGGGGTGTATAGTCCAAAAATAGCAATAGGAAAGGTGTGTTATCTGTTCATTGATACCTTTAGGCAGGATACTAGAAGATAACTGTTCATCAGAGCCCTATTCCTGTAATAGTCTCTTAGTAGGAACAGTGGGAACAAAACTTGTCCAGCTTTAATGCCTGTGATTAGCATGGGTGAACGTGGTGATCCCTGAGGTCCCTGCTATGGTTTGGCCAGTACACCAATGAGCTGGTCTGTGTTTAGGGACAAAGTAATGGGATTACACAGAATGCTGACATTTAATCGCTCAAATTAGCACAACAGATGTCAGCAAATATTTGTGTTTAGCATTTCGTTAACAGCATCATGGAGGAAGTTAGAGTATTGTCAGTGACTTTTCCTCTGGACAATCCTGAAGAGGCTCAAGGTCTTAAATGACAAGAACAAGACACCTTCTGCCAACCTGTGATATACAAAGTGCCATAAATGTTCTCTCCAAGTGCTGCAGTAACAGTGTGAATTCCTAAAGATACAGAAACAATCCCAAAGGAAGAGGGATCCTAGATTCTTTCTCAATTATTTGCTGCATGATTGGAAGGAGCAAATAGGCTTATAAAATAGCCTTGTAGAAATGCAGTGCACTAGAGCTCTGCCCAGTCCTGTATGAATATGGGAGATGCCAAGAGCTTTCAAAAAAACAGCCTCGAGAAGGAGAGGAAGAGTAAGTGTATGTGGAGACACAGCAAAAATTTATTTAAATGATCTAAGTGCGTGAATTTAAAATGCATTAGTTAAAAAATAACATGAACGGTCTCTCTGAAAATAAAGATCACCTACATCTGATTTAACAATTTACTTCCAAGATAAATTTAAATAAACTTAATTAAGATTTTAATTCTGTTTACATAGCCATATAATAAGATACAATTAATCTAGTTAATTGTGATTAATTTTCTGAAGTACCCTGATGTAAAAAGTCCAAGAACTGTGTGTTTTGTGGGATGTGTTTAACTAAGCTTTTCTTTCTAACACTGTCTTAAGGACCTATAATGTATTCAGCACACACAGAAGACCCAGTATGTTAACGAAGACAAGGAGGGTAGACTAAGACAGCAATATATTAGCAAAGAATTTTTTTCTCAAAAACTACACAAAACCAAACCAAAAAAAAGGCAAGCAAGCAAAAGGACACCAACTAGTTACTTATATAGGTGTACAAAAACTGAGGTAGAAAACAGATGGAAAAGGAGACATTAATTTCCAGGACAATCACAGAACCAAAACCAGATAATTATGATAAAGATCAGAAAAATGATTTGACCAGTTAAGACTTGTGGGTTATTCTTAAGCAGTTAGATTTTTCCGAACCGTGTGTGGGAAGAAGGGCACAAATCTCAAAGAACATGTCTTACAGTGATCAATACGGGAAGATACTTCCATTCAGCTACATGCACTCCTGAAGGATAGAATAAATCCCTTAATCTCATTCAGGTATTAATAGCCTATTAAGATCACATTGCAAAAGCTTTTCTGAATTATATCAATGTCAGAAGGAAACTCTAATTATGAATTGTTTTAAAACATTACAGCAGGATTTTGAGTCAGTTATGAATTTTATCATGCAAGAATTTGTTCTGATCTCTTCTAAACCTTCCTCTATCGCTAAATACTGTATTAAATCAATTTTGAGGCTTGGAGCCTCAAATTATTGTATAATTTGGGCTTGTGAGATTAGTGTTGTGTGTTTATATTATTCTTTCTCAAGACAGTCCATTATTTCTGATTAATTTTAATTAAGCCAGCAAATGGCCTTTTATCGCTGTACTTCCAGTAGCTGCTCTGTGCTAACATTTGTTTGAGTTTACATTTAATAAATATCTCCTGCTTAACCCTTCAGCAGCAGTTTGAACTGGAGTGCTGGTAATGAAGATGTATGGAAATAAAGACAGGAGAAAAGCATTAGAATGAAATGGATTAAGTTGGCTGAGAAGTCTGAAAGGCTCACATAACAAATGATGCTATAAGCACATCAAAGCTGAATAAATATCAGATTGATTTAATTGGGTTACTTCTTCAAGATCACACCTAAGAGATTATATATTTATGCGTTAGGCCACACAACTTGTATGTTTCACTAATACAAATAAAAGCAATGCACTGGAGGAAAAGGGAAGGTACTGCTAACCTTCCACACAATGGTATCACTTACCATTGGGCATTATGCGACTTATGTTTTCAAAAAATAATAGGTTTTGAAAATCCTGTGTTAAGTGACTAACTCTTGTAATACTCTGCAGGAATTACATATCAGCCACCATCTGTCCCCCAGATAAATGTCTGGAAAGAAGCTATTTATTGAAGTCTAGCTACTGATGACCCAAGTTTATGCATTGTGTAGTGGCATGATGAGTTGCTTCAATTGACTCTGAAAAGTGATTTGAAAGTAGGAGCAGTTTAATAATAAGGATGTCATCTTCCTTATTTTTGACTGATATTTTACATTTCCTGCAGTCATGACTCTAACCCAATGAGAATCAGTGCAGCTGATTTATAAAGTTTTGTTTTCTTGCATACTGAAAAGTGTAATGCTCAGCAGTACTTAACCATTTCTTCAGAATTTTTCCAACTGATGAGTATTTTTTATTAGTAAAATGATTTTGATACTCAATATTAAAACAATTGTTGCATCTAAAATCATAATGTGACTGAGTCATAGTTGATTACAATACTTAAAATGTGCATAAATTAAGTATACTGGAAGTTTTATGCAGGCTTTTGGGCTGGGCTTTGATTTTTTTTTCTTTTTTGCAGGAAGTAGTGTTTCAAATGGAAAAAGGTTTAACCTAGCCTTAAAATTCACTGGGAGATAAACATCTTAAATTCAAAGGAATTTAACTTCAGCCTAAGTACTTCCTCAGATTAGGACTACTTTACTAGATGTAAGTAAACAATATCTTCTTCACTGCTCATTTTATTAGCAGGGGCCATTTATGATGAGAGTTTAAAGTACAGTATTCAGCATCCTTGATCAAATGCCTGTTTAGTATCCCCTTGGTTGTTTGAACCTTTGAAAATGTGCTATTTGGAATTCAGTAAAATTCATCCCTTGGAGTACAACAGAGTATTTTTTAAGTTGTGTAGATAATCAGAAGGCATTTAAACAGAACATTTTTTTCACTTACGAGGTTTAATGCACCCAGTGGTGTTTTGCTGGCATTATTCCAAATTCATGGCTGGCATTGTGAAAATATTCAAAGTCTGGATATACAGAAACTTCTACTTGCTGGTTATATTTGATAGGTGGTGATTTTGTGGTTCGGTTGTATGTGATAGTGGAAAACAGGGTACTTGTGGAAAACATCTGATTAGATTGAAAAGAGATTGAAGTGTGGCAAATACAGAGGGCTTTTCTGTGTGAGTTGCAAGTATATGCTGTTTTCTTTGTAACTATTTTTACCCATGCAAAGGCAGCTACAGATGTCTTGAAATGAGTGAAGGGATACAATATTTAACAGCATGTAGTGAGGATTGTGCAGCCGATAGTGAGGTAAGGGGCAGGAATTAAACTACCTTCTAGAAAACAGACTGCATGTTTAACTCTTTGAAAAAATTGCTCCCTTGCTTATTACCTAAATATTATTTTTACTGCAGCTGTGAAGCTAGCAGGTGTTTACATGTCCCTTTTTCTTAAAAGATCAAAATATTTCTTTTCATATTTGAAAAGCAAGACAGTGCTTGAAATCTCAATCACAAGGCAAATTTGCAGTTGAGGTGAACTGATCTGACTCAGTTGATGTCCATGGAGTTAAATCAATTGCCACTCAATACAAACACGTTGTCAGTGGTTCATCTGGTCTTACGTTTGTGTAACTGGTTAATAATAGATTGGTAAGAGCTACAATAAGATTTTTGTGTTAGTAATTAGAAGTGAAGTCCACAAGATACTAATAAAACATCAAGATTACTAATAAGTTTCTTACCTTATTAAGATTTTGACTGCCTCATTTAGGCAGTTATAAGCCTGTTTAAAAAAAAAAAAAAAAAAACATGCCATAAGATAAGTTTGTGTATTTTCTTGTTGTATAATGTGGTGGTTTCACACTGAGAGACATCTAAGCTCCTACGTCCGTCTGGATCTCACCCTATACGGGCTTCTGACAGGCAGCAGCTCTTCAAGAACTGCTCCAACATGGGTCTGTATCATGGGGTTCATCTGTCAGGAGCAAACTGCTCCAGCACGGGTCCCCCACATGTGGGCGGCAGCTCCCCCCAGGCCCCCTGCCCCTGCGTGGGCTCCTCTCCACAGGCTGCAGCTCCGACCCGGGGCCTGCTCCTGCGGGGGCTCTTCATGGGCCGCAGCCTTCTCCAGGCCACATCCTCCTTCTCCACCGAGGGCTCATCCACAGACTGCAGCGTGGAGATCTGCTCCATGTGGGACCCATGGGCTGCAGGGGGACAGCCTGCTCTACCAGGGGCCTCTCCGCAGGCTACAGAGGAACTGCTGCTGTGTGCCTGGAGCACTTCCTGCCCTCCTTCTGCACTGACGTGGGGTCTGCAGGGCTGTTTCTCGCTCCTTGCTCTCCCAGCTGCTGTTGCACAGCATTTTCTTTTTTCCTTTCTTAAATCTGCTCTCACAGCCAGCGTCACTCATTGGCTCGGCTCTGGCCAGCGGTGGGTCCCTTTGGAGCCAGCTGAAACTGGCCCTTATCTAACATGGGGCTGCTCCTGGGCTCTTCTCACAGAGTCCACCCCTGCAGCCCCCCGCTACCAAAACTTTGCCATGCAAACCCAATGGGTATATTATATATAACCAGTGAACCCTAGAAAAAAAGATTTTGCTACCAGTATTTGTTCCTCCTCAGCAAATGGGAACTGTTAGTAGTTGGTGGGTAGATGTCAGTGCTGTCAGGTGTATGATGAGCAAGAATGCAGTGACACAAGGATGCTCCAGCAATCTGTCTCCTGCCAGTCAAGGAAAGCACTCCTATCTTCTCTGGTTCTTCTGTGACTCTGCACTAAAATTATCTATTACAATGGGTCACTGGATGACTGGAATCAGATGATGATAACAATAATGGACATTTGCCTTGAGCAGACTACAATTATGAATCCTGATTTTTTTCATTAAAAAAAATGTGGTGCCTTGGTTCTTTAATGTATATCTCTACCTTGTAGGGTCTAAACATTATTGCATATTTGCAAAGCGTAGGCAAGTATGACAAAACATAGGACAGAAGGAGGAATAACTTTTGTTACCATGTAAGTACATCTGGTATATGAATTCAATGACTAACATATGGTCTAAAGTCTGCTTTATTTATAAAGAAGGGATTGTTTCTGGTGTTGATAACAATTCAGTTAGAAATTCACGGTTTGTTTCACCTTTCATACAATACCCTTGCTGTTTTTTGGTTTTGTTTTTTAAATTTACAGAAACCACTTGACCTCTTCTCACAGTTTTTTGCTTTGGAAGCTGTGCTGTGTAGAGAGAGATCACTTGTCCCAGATATGACAAAACTTAAAACTAAAAGAAGATGCTACTGCAATTGATTCCATTAACTGCCATCAACTCAACTGCATTCCTCCATAAAATTTTCCAGTTTCGGTCTAGTCTGCTTTCACTCATTAAAAAGATTCTTTGATTTTTTTCAAGAGGCAAAATTCTAAACTTCACGGCACTCACTTTCAGATTTCTTTTCCATAATGTTTAGTTTGTATTTTTGAAACTTCTCTCGCAAAACTTCTTTCCCATGACCCCTGGAACTGCTGTATTTTCGTTTCTTCCTTACTCGGTCCTCTTAGATATATCCCTGCCAGTGTTAGTACAGAAATGCTGTAGTTTAGAAAGGAATTTTTGTACTTCATAACAACCATGTGTGTGTACATTATTTACTATGATATTACTATTTAATATGATTTACTATGCTGATGCATCTTATATTGTGACTGAGGACTTCTGAAGTGAAGTGTAAGAACTTAGATTTCTAAACGAGCCTTTAATTGCCCTGTACACTTACTGTATGCCTGAGAATCAGTACGCAAAGGCAGAACATCATTTCTGTGAGACTAGAAGGCAAACTTTTTTTTTCCTGAATTAGTGAACTCTTGCCACTGTGTTCACACTCTGGAAAATAAAAAATTCTTCACAAGCCTGCAAGGGTTTCTGAACTGCATTTGTTACAGTGCTAAAGCAAATGGTGCTTGTGCCCGTTTGCATTGAAAATGTTTCCTTCTTTAGCTCTGTGCCAGTTATAATCAATAATTAGCATAGGTTGCCCTGCAAAGTTGTTATACCTATTAAGACTTTACAAAGGGATTTAATAAGTAAAATAGATTTTACCGCTTCTTGCTTGAAGCCAGTAGGCTGTAGAGTTCTAATGGTCACAAATATGTATGTCCTCAGAGCTTCTTCATCTGTCATGCAAATTATCCTGTCATACAATATTCTAGGGAATATTGGAAAAGGTATCATTTCTATAATAATTCTAGAAAGTACTTTGTGATTGTGACTATGGAATTTGTACTCTGCTGTGCTCTTCAGCACTAACTAGAGCTTAGAATATATCATGGGTGATGGAATGCATTCATAAATACCATGTATTAAAATGTGGATGCATGGTTTTTGATTCACAGTGTATCAGGATCCAGCCATGTTTACTGAGGCCATGATGTGGATGTTAATTTCTCTTTTTGTTTATATATGCCAAAAAAAATTGTATATAGAAGAGAAAATATGATCCCTTTCACACAAGTAAAATAGAGGCTTCACTAAGAAATCCAAGCGTCAATGGGGCACTAGTCCTGTTAATGATTTTAAGTATTTGGAATGTCAACTTCCAGGCTGTTAGAATCAGATCTCAAGTTTTTCAAGTATCTGTATCAGTCCCAAAGATCCCAGAAGAATAACGTTAATTGTAATTATGCCTCTGTTAAAACTCATTTGCTCTTGCTGTAGCAATGGAGTGAGATACGAATACAATTCATTCATTTCCAGCCAAATTTGACTCTTACTTTGTGTGTGCTTTCAACTTGTTATTCTTTTGTTGTAACAGTCACAGCATGAGTGCATGTAGTGGTAGTACATGACTGGCTAGGACTATCATGGGACCTAAACTACAGGAAAACAGTTCAGGTTTGTAACCACAACAGCATTGTGCTTTTTGATACCAGTGTTTATGATTAGTTCTGATGTTGTCCTGTTTGAGCATGGAAAGGGAGAAAAAACTTAAAAAGCAGTGAGGGCAAAGGAGTGAGGTGGTGTCATATTACCAGAGAGCCTTGGGCAGAAACCTGTTTCACCAAAATCAACGAGTACTTGCACCAAGTTCTTTGATCTGAGGATCAGATACCTCAGCGCTTGTTTGAGCACACCCCCCCACTTGCCTCTGAACTTCATGAAACTGAGGATGTAAAAAAAAAAAGTATTCCTTTTATAAATGAGCATCTTGTTGTATTAAGCCTATCACATATAAATACACATATATAGCAGCATTAGAAAATAGTCAAAGGAGCTATGGCTTTTGGTTGACTTCTACTTTTAAAAATTGCTATTTTAAGATAGGTTCTTTTCCATTTTAGTTTGCAAGTATCCCCCTATAGCTGCTCTTTCTCTCAATATCATTACAGAGCAGTGTCTTCTGAACAGTTAACAGTCAGCAGATTCAGCCTTAAAATTCTTGCTTAATGTCCTGAACAGTGGAAGCTCTGTTTGGTTTACACGAACACAGGTATTTCTTGGCTTTTTGGGGGTGCTAGGATACTAGAGTCATCCTTGGGGGCTGACAGATGCCATATGATGAGATGTAGGGAAGGTCCACACGTTTCTTAAGTGGTAGCTGAGGTCAAGTGAGACACTCCTGGGCCATTCAAATGACACTTGACACAAGCTAGGCAAGAATCTGTTTTTTGCACAGAAAGTACTGGGGCTGGTTTTCTATCCATTTTCAGTTGCCAGAAACAACGGTATCCATAGTTTCTGGTTTGGTGCTCTCCCTACTCAGTACTGTTTTGCTATGCCCTGTTGTAATGGGAGTGGAGGTGGTGGTGACAAAGGTGCCTCGTTCTGCCACAAAATTCAATTTTCTGTATGTTGTCCAAAAGCCTTGAGAAACATCTTATAGCTGTCTGTTGGCCTTCTTGGCCACCTGAGCACACTGCTGGCTCATATTCAGTACTATCAACCAATACTCCCAGGTCATTCTCTGCCAGGCAGCTTTCCAACCACTCATCTCCCAGCCTGTAGCTCTGCTTGGGGTTGTTGCGCCCCAGGTGCAGGACCTGGCACTTGGCCTTGTTGAACTTCATACAGTTGGCCTCAGCCCATCGGTTCAGCCTATCCAGATCCTCCTGCAGAGCCTTCCTACCCTTGAGCAGATCGACACATGCATCTAACTTGTTGTCATCTGCAAACTTACTGAGGGTGCACTCGATCCCCTCATCCAGATCATCGATAAAGATATTAAAGAGGACTGGCCCCGGTACTGAGCCCTGGGAGACTCCACTAGTGACTGGCTTCCAACCAGATTTGACTCCATTCACCACAACTCTTTGGGCCCAGCTATCAAGCCAGTTTCTAACCCAACGAAGCGTACGCCAGTCCAAGCCCCGAGCAGCCAGTTTCTTGAGGAGAATGTTGTGGGAAACGGTGTCAAAAGCCTTACTGAAATCAAGGTAGACCACAGCCTTTCCCTCATCCACTAAGCGTGTCACTTTGTCATAGAAGGAGATCAGATTCGTCAAGCAGGACCCGCCCTTCATAAACCCATGCTGACTGGGCCTGATCGCCTGGTTGCCCTTCAAGTGCTGTGTGATGACACTCAAGATAATCTGCTCCATGAGCTTCCCTGGCACTGAGGTCAAACTAACAGCCTATAGTTCCCCGGGTCTACTCTCCGGCCCTTCTTGTAGATGGGCGTCACATTTGCTAGCCGCCAGTCGACTGGAACCTCCCCTGATAGCCAGGACTGCCAATAAATGATGGAAAGCGGCTTGGTCAGCTCCTCTGCCAGTTCTCTCAGTACCCTCGGGTGGATTCCATCCGGCCCCATCGACTTGCATACATCCAAATGCTCAGGTGGCCAAGAAGGCCAACAGCATCCTGGCTTGTGTAAGAAGCAGCGTGGCCAGCAGGTCTAGGGAAGTGATTGTCCTCCTGTACTCGGCTCTGGTGAGGCCGCACCTCGAGTACTGTGTTCAGTTTTGGGCCCCTCGCTACAAGAAGGACATGGACGTGCTCGAGCGAGTCCAGAGAAGGGCGACCAAGCTGGTGAGGGGTCTGGAGAACAAGTCTTACGAGGAGCGGCTGAGGGAGCTGGGCTTGTTCAGCCTGGAGAAGAGGAGGCTCAGGGGCGACCTTATCGCTCTCTACAGTTACCTTAAAGGAGGCTGTAGTGAGGTGGGGGTTGGTCTGTTCTCCCACGTGCCTGGTGACAGGACGAGGGGGAATGGGCTCAAGTTTCACCAGGGGAGGTTTAGGTTGGATATTAGGAAGAGCTTCATTACTGAAAGGGTTGTTAGGCATTGGAATAGGCTGCCCAGGGAGGTGGTGGAGTCACCATCCCTGGAGGTGTTTAAGAGACGTTTAGATGTAGAGCTTAGTGATATGGTTTAGTGAAGGACTTGTTAGTGTTAGGTCAGAGGTTGGACTCAGTGATCTTGGAGGTCTCTTCCAACCTAGACAATTCTGTGATTCTGTGTTTTATAGAGTCATGATATTTACTGTTGGTAGAGAACAACTATCAGACTCCTACCAAGTAGATATTGCTATATAGGGCACGTAACATTTCAAAAGAATTATTATTTTTTAGAATAAGCATTTTTCTAGAGCTAGTCTGTTAAAATTACTAAACTCATTAGTTCTATCATAGATTAAAATAGTCTCAGCCTGAAATAAAACCCTGAACCCCAAACCCCGTTTGTATCCTGCTGAAAGCTCTTCTACTATACAGAGTTACAGTCAGAGCACAGTTTTGTGTTTGAGTAACCACAAAAACCCTTTAGTACAATTTAAAACACTGCTGATGCTACTGCACAGTCCTGAATCCAATGTCCAGGCCTTTCCATAATAGTAAATAATCCCAGATGTAAAACCAGTTAGGTCATCATTATTGTTATCACCCTACAACAAATACCAGAAGAATTACTAATGACCAGCCACTTGCTGTAAAGTGTTAGAGAGAGATGTCTTCTATACTATGCATGCAATAAATGATGTGGCTGGAATGTAGGGGAACATTGGTTTGATTCCCTGCACCTGGAGGCTTGGGGCTGTTTATATCTTTCTCCTTTTCAGGTCAAATGTGGGTGTCCTGATTCAGTTTCTTTTTTATTTATTTATTTTTACAATGTGTGCTTTTTCAGTTTTTATTTAGTCTTTGCATAGGCGAGGGCATTTAAAGTAATACCTCATTCCCTTTGTGCTTATTTACGCATATGACATACGCTTACACCATAGCTGTGACTGTCTGGAGAATAACGATTCAGTGCATGAAAGCTCTCAGTGTCTGACATTTGCTTTTAGTCTGCATGGGAACTAAACCAAAACAATCCTGAAACTTTTTTTTTTAAAGAAAAATGTCAAAACAGATGTTTTAAGGGCAGGGTGGGGAATGTTTCTAGCTTTTCTTTGTTTCTGTTTGTATCGGCAAAAGCTATCGGAGTAATATGCACATGAAGGATTGTCTACATAAAAGATCACTGAAATTAAAGCACTTTTCCAGTAAAATATGCTGGTTTTAGGAATCAATAGGTCAATGAAAATACTATCTCAGTGTTCCTATTAGCTGTGTCTATAAACACTTCAGAACACACCTTCATACTTTTCCTTTACAACAGATCTAACATGTATCTATTTCAGAATAAATACATTAAGCCGCTCACAGAAACATAAATATATTTGTGAGCACAAGACAGTCATTTACACTTTCGTATACATACAACGTTAACACACACATAATAACAGCTATAAAGCAATTCATCACTTTTTTTCCTGACAGACATTTTTTCACACCTTTTGTGGCTAGAATAGGAATCACCTAAAGAGTGTAAGCCAGAGGTATAATAGAAATATGGAGGTCAGTAAAAACAAAAAAACTTTTACAAAGAGCAGCAAAATATATCCCAGTGTTTCACGAGTACTTAATCTGATCCATACCATAAGTCAGAATCATATAAAAGACATCTGTTATTTTAATGAACTATAGACTTTGAAGAGAGCCATTTCTTCATTACTGCCCCATATCCAGATCATGTCTTTCTGAAACAGTATTCATACACGTTCTCTGCAAGGATTTTACTGTCTCATTTTTCCATATAACGAGAGGGTTTGTCCTCTGTAGCAAAAACTAGAGGGGTAGGTCAGGTTTATAGCTAGCCTACAATGTTTTTAAGGACTCTATTCTTCCCTGGGGCTCGCTGTTAAGGAGCTGCCTTTCTATAGAAGCAGTAGGAAAGAGAATAAGAATTGTATCCTATTTTGGTAGTTTGGGGGAATTAGCAATGCGCCTTCTCACACACAGGTAAACTACGCAAACAGCAGTCTGAGCAGTTAAAAATTTTTTTTTAAATCCCACTGTCTACTGTGAACTAGAGTTCCTGGTTAGAGTAGAAATAAAATATTTTCTTAAATGAAATTCCACAAGAAAATTGTTGTAGTTGGAAGTTAAATTCTGTTCTAAATGTAGCTTTTGTACTAGTAAAATTGCAGTTGGCTATGATTTTTTTTTTCTTTTAAACTGAGGTGTGTGCAATTATATGCTTGCTTATATCAGTTCTAGTACATGGAGAAGAATAAATGAACTATACCAGTGAAAGCAATTTCATACCATTATGCCAGCAAATCATAGCCACACTTAAGAGATTGCACTACATAAGTCTTCTGATATAGTCATAACAGTTCAACTCTTGTGTGTAAACAGATCCTTTTAGAATATGGCAAGTATCCTGCTGATCTGTGCTTCTTACTGGGATTACTGGCCCCCTGTGAAAGAGCCAGAATATTTCTAATAATTCTACTTGCATTTTATTGCTTCCTGTTCCCATCACAGCTAAGTAGAGAAGTTTAAGGAAGAAGGCTTTATAAATAATGAAATTAATTATCTAGTAAGCATATTTTAACTTTATAAATGCTGATTTGCTTTTTGGTGAAGATTTTGGTGAATAGTGAAGGAATTGGTTGTATAAACAGGGAGGCAGTCTCTAGACATAGCTGAACCAGTTCACACATTACTCCTCTGTACTTTTACGAGCAGAGGAAATTCTTTCATTTTTGTATTCCTTAGTTCCCCTCTTTAATCTTCTTCTGCATAGTCTATAATTTATTTCCTTTTACGGGGAAGACAAAATATGTATGTTCTTCTGCCTAATAAACTGAGAGTAAATTCAAATCTAGTTTCCACAGTGATGTAAGCAAAAAAAAAAATATTTAAAAAAAAATCACACTTTACAGAGCATACTTGACTATTTGCTAAATGTCTAAACAGACTGTTTGTTATTATGGACACACAGACTTGTCTGCATAAAAGTCAATTATGACAGAAGCACCATTCCACCACTTGTTTTTTTCCATCTGTCTTTTGACTTCTACCCCTTAAGCAATGGTAAAGGCATCACATTCAACACTGTTTATAACAGTTGGGTCTTTCTGTCAATCAGTTTAAGTAAAAAATAAAAATAAAATGAAATTGACATTATAAAAAGCAGACGCTTGATAACGTTAACCAGTCCAGGAACCTAAACCTTTGTGATCTGTTGTAGCAATTAATTATACTGTACTCTCAGGCTGCATATACTCAAAACACAAGCTGGTAAATTGACAAGTTGGCTGGGACTTCTTTGTGTGTGTTAATGTGCTTTGTATCAAGCTTTTTATTAAGCAGAATTACTGTTTTCTTTTTTAAGAGATTCTTTGATTTGTGCGTGAATTTTTTTTGAATTATCATGATGCTTCCAAGGCTCCCATTTAAAGCCAACAAGCAAAGACACAGCTAAGCTTGATGGTGCTAAAAGTAAAGGAAAAAGGATGCACAGTGGAAAGGCTAGACGATGTTTTATACCTCAAGCATCTTGAGCCTGGGTGCTTCATTTCTGATGAAGACTAGTTATGAATAACTGAAAACTGGTACCCGTTTTGTAGTCTTCATGTTGCATGGATGAAAAAGTTTGTTAAGGTTCTGTTTCTTTGTTTGTTAATCTCATCAGAGAAGCAAAAAATTATGTAGACTGTTGAGAGTTGCAGGTTCTGAGTGGTAAGGTACAGTTTGAGTTGCCTTTGTGAATAAATCCAACATGATCACTGCTAGAAAAAAAATAGTGTAGCCTGCATGGCAACTTTTAAGATCATGTACTTTTGGTTCAGCATTTTAAAAGGCTAGGAGATTTTAGATGGAGAGATGGAATACCATAGCAGTTAAACAGAGGATGTAAGCAGTGCATTAAAAAAAATAATGTTATCTGACTACCTGCCATTTTGGAGAGTTAAAAAAGAAGTGTTCCGTATAGAGAAAACAATAAAGACAAAAATAAGCTTAATTTCTTTCTTGGAAATGAAAGCAGCCAAATACAGTTTCTTCTCAACTACCACGTAAAAAAAAGGAAAACTGTTTTTTCCAGTCCTTATGAAGGAGAAAATTTCCATGAGAAATTAAACTTATAATTTGGGTGGTTTCCTAGAATTTTTATCACTAACTTTTTGGAAGCAGGTTTTCACTTCTAGTAAGAAAATGACATTTTCCTATAGTAGCGCTAATGAAAAATAGTTATGTTTTCTTTGCAACTTTCATGATTTTTAAAGATATACAACACTGACGAAATATGAGTATTTTTAGCTGTCCTTAAATGTTTCATGATGGTCTTTGGTTCTGGATTTTGTGAGACTGGAAGGTTAGCAGCTTTTTATTTTGTCATAAACACAATTAAAAATGTTTCTCTGTGTAGTAAGAGCTCTTCGTTCTGCACTTTGTGCAACTTAGAATGGTCTTCTGTTATCTTTCTCCTTAGCAGGCTCCTCATCATGGTGTAGAACAGTTTTGACTAAATTTTCATTGAAGTTCAAAAGCAAAACAAAAGCAGCTATTAAAAAAGCAAGAGTTTGCAGATGGATTAAATAATCAATAACATTCCACACAATGTGCATAAAATTCCTAGTAAAGTAGAGTCAAGTAAATGAAACTACTAGGATAAAATACGTTGCTTGAGGTGCAAGAAAAAAAAAACATTTAAATGTATTAGCTGAAAAAGAAAACAATAAGTGCTGACCAGTAGGATGGAGAACGTAAAACATTCTTATTAAACAATGAAAAAGGTAGCGTTTAATAAATCTCTCTCGTACTTGTTTTGAAAGAATAAAGACGATATGCTTATACAAGAGTGATGAACTACTCTACATTAGCAGTTGAGGACTGTTGGCCTTCTTGAACAGGGAATTGACTAAATGTCTCGTCCATTAATGTGTTTTATAATACCAAGGCCATTGTAGAAACTTAAACAAGTATTTGTTACAATTTTCCAAATGGGCAGTCAAGATGACCAAAGCAACTGTAGGCTCATTAGACAGACTTCAGGCTGACACAGCCTTCTACCAATTATGAGAAAATAATTAACGTTGGTCAGTGTACAGTGTGTAAATAAATCCTGCCAAATAAGCCTGAATCATTCTGTAATCAAATTATGGATTTGTTTCATATGTGAGTTGATAAAATATGCTTAGACATGCTTAGGTATGCATTTGATATCATATTATATATGATCCTTTACCTGCAAGGATAAAGCATACATCCAGTAGAATATATGCTGTCCAGCTGAGGCACCTTAGAACATAGGTAACCTAAAAGAATCGAGTGGAGGTGTTTTAACAGGGCTGTAATAAAGGAGTAATAGTAGGGTTGACATGCTTCAATATTTTTATCAGTGACCTCGGGGTAAAGTTAAAATAACAACTGATAAAATTAAAGCACGATTGAACTAAAGCAAGTAAATAATTACGGTTGCTATAGTACTTATATGGGTCCATCTGGAGCCATTGTCTGATAAATTGGAACTATTCAGACAAAATCAATTTTAATGGAGTCTAGTGTGTAAATTTAAATCAAGAAATTCACAGCACTGCTGTAGTTGTTGACTAATTTTTTCAAACTAAGTTGCTCAGAAGAGTATTGAGAATGGTAAAAGCTTCTCATGAACTCTTGTGCTATATGTCTACTAGTGAACTAACCAGGACTAAGGTTTTGCCTTAAACATCCATACCATTTAATTGTGAAGTGATTGCCTAGAACATCTATGTTATGGCACCATCTGAGGTAAAGCTTAGTCTTAGCTACCTTGCGGATCTTTTTCAGTTGTATTCATAATATATGTGACAACATACTAAATATTTTTGAAAGCCAGATAGTATAGATCTGTTGCATTTTGTTTGTGTAATGATCAGTCAGATTAAAGGAACTCCATATGCACAGGCAATTTTTTTCCAGCAGAACCTCTAATACTGTAGCTGTTGTTCTTTACATCAGCAGAATATCTGACTGAAATCACATGTGAAGCACCTTTCAAAAAGATGTTAAGTAAGGCCTTTCTACAGTGGGAGGGGAAAGTGAAATAGGTGTTGGCCTAAAGATGTACTGCTACAGCATTACAAGCTAAATGTTTTATATGATTTGAGAGGAGTGACATGCTACTTCAGCTTTTCCAGTAACCACTTTGGAGTATTTGTACTATTTTCTTTGGGTAATGTTCTGAGCTGCAGTCAGTTCCTTAAAGTGCTGTTCCTGCTGATTTGTGCAGGAGGTCAGCGAAGGCAGACACCACCTTTTAAAAGCCTATTAAGTTTCATTAGTGCTCGTTCTTTCCTTACTCTTAATTGTTTGGAAACCTGTTCACTGGGTTTTGAATCATAGAGTTGTAGTTTGAAGATGTTCTAATGTATCATTTAATGTCCCTTTAAGAAGACAAAAATTATGTACCACAAGCATAAGTGATATTTGCAGTTTGTACAGTGTAGTTCAGCATTAATGGCTTACTGGAGAAAGTTGACTTCAAGTTACAGCCAGTAATTCTCCAAAGTACAGTGAAATGAACTTCATTATAAAACTTCTCTTGTGGATGCAGGCTAAAGTGAACCATGGTTTACAATCAAGATTAGTACGGTCCTGTACAGACTAGGCAAGGAAATCATTTACATTTGTATCCCTAAAGATGTTGGGTCAACAGAGACCTTTCTCAGGAATCTCTCATTTCTTAAGTGAAATAAGATCTAATCTACCTTCATATTGCTGTCTTCTTTTATCTATCTCCACCCTGGATAGAAGATATTTTCAGTCATTTAATAAAAATGTAAGAGTTGCTTGTTCTATTTTTATATTTTTAATGATACAATAATTCAAAAACATTTTTTAATTTTGACTCAAAAAATGGGGAGGAGGAATGAAGTAAATTTGTAAAGCTCACTTCTTTTATCATGCAAAGGTTTGGTCAGTGCAAGATGAGAAGTTTAGATCCATCTGTGCTATTTCCCTGAAATTTTCTAAGTTTTAAATCGAGGGCTTTAGCTTAAATTAAACTGAATACCGAGTTTTTGCTGGAATGATTGAGATTTGGCCACTTCAATATTAAAAGGTCAGTATTCAATTAAAATAATGCAACTTGAGCAAGTTTTTCAAAAGTTTAACACAAGATTTTGTATTACTAAAATAACTTTTACTGGGGTATTTTAAGAATTGTTTGCAATTTCTGCTTGGATGGATTTTTTTCTTTAAATTGTGAGCCCATAGGATCTCTACATTTTTGACATACTGGCATCAAAATTCAATCTAAATCAAAGGATTTACAAATGAATGCACAGTGTAAAAAAAAAAAAAGCCTATGGATATGTGCATAACTAGTCACTTTTAAAACTTAACCAAAATTTTCCGTGTTTTGGAATAAACAGTTCTGGATTCACTTTGACCCTGGTTACAGGTCAAGAATTGTCTGCTTTACTTAAATCAGTTATGCATTCCTACAAAATAATATGAGTGCAAATTAATTCTGGGCATAACATATTTCTCTTTATGCATGCCGCAACTAATGGAAACAGTGCTGTGAATTTAAAAGCACTGCTGTCCTCACAGGGAGTGATTCTGTGCAGGTCTCTCGATGCTGAATAGCTCAGAAGAGGCTGTTATAATACATTTCAAGAGCAGCCTAGATTTAAACTTAGGACTCAAAGACTTGGAGCTATCTAAGCCATCTTTACCCGATTACCAACATCTTATCTTATGATCAGACATCTTTTTTGAACCAGTGTTATATACAGGTACTATATAGTTATACTGATGTAACTTCTAATGTAAACAACTTTCTATTGTTTTTACGGGGCTTTTACATCCTCATATTATGTTACATTCTCACATAAAGAAGCTATATTCCAGCCTGTTTTACCACAACATCGACATTGTGTTGTTTAAATTACACAGGAAGAATTAAAATAATATTAAAACAGTAGAAATTTTAATGTACTTGAGCTCAGAAAAAAAAAGTCAGAACATTTAACTCTTTTTTTTTGTTTGTTTTTTCCCCACATCTGCTAGTAATATGTTGAAGGACTCAGGACAAATCATTTCTAACAAATCATTTAAAGTCTGAATGCAATTAATTTTCATATTTATTGAAAAAAATGGTAGGAGAAGTAAGTTTTTGCATTATTTAAATATTACAAATCATTAGGAGATACAGCTTCTGAAATGGTAAAATTAGCATTGATTTTTCTTTTTGACGTTATTCACCGGAATTAACAGAAACATGACATGTCAAAATGCAAAATCATAAAATAGCAAAATTTGTCTTCAATTTCAAGCATATTTCTTTTATCATTTTTATTATTAAAATTAGCTCAGCTTGGAATGTGCCTGTTCAAAGGCCAACATATCTGTTAGTTGAACAGATAAGCAATAATAAGCATAAGGAATTCAAGGTGGATTTATTGGGACAGCCAGAAAGTGAGAACCATCTTAAAATACTTTAAAAAATGACAAAGTTATATGAGTGAAAGGTTGGAGGTGAGAGTGGAGGAAAAAAAAAGACTGAAATTGGCCCCGGGTAAAGACAGGAAAATGGAATCATAAATCATGTAAGACAGCTGTGTTCTTTTATCCATGCATCCAGATGTTCTCACTAAATGTGTAACAACTTCAGAATTATTTTACAGGGAGGACTGTGAATATTCCATTTCTCTCTTTCTTAAACAATACTTGCTGGGAATGTTTGATGCCAAGTAGAAGCTTTGACCTATGTTTGCAGGAGAGCAAAATCTGAACAGAGTTCTTAAACATAGTTCCTAACCGACCTGGATTATGATATGATTTAAGCAGTCAGTGCTAAAAGGCTGAAATTGTATTTAATCTTTAGTTAATCTTTTTTGAAAACAGAGACTAGAATCTCTGCATGAAGCATCTGGATGTACGAGGCCTGATACCCTCACTGACTAGGAATTTCAAATTGCTAACCAGTGTCTTTGGATGATGGAGTCCTTTTAGAATTAGAATCAGTTGCATACTGAATTTGGAAGTAAATGAATATTAGGTAGCAAGAAAATGAAATTGAGTTACTTCATATATGTTTTGAGATGGCAGCACTGGAATGACCATGACAAAAGGTATTGAAATAACTTCCAAATGAAAATTGATTTTCCTCCCTCCTCTCTGATTCATCTTTAAAACATAATAGTTGGTCATAAAACAACTTTTTTTTTTCCCCAAGCAAAATAGAGAAGTAAAACGTTTCCCATGCTTCCAAATGTTTCTTTATAACCTAGAAGTAATAGGTAATCATATATTTTTTCTTTGTTTATTTTCCCTCCACAATCCAGTTTTGAAGCTTAAAGATGACTACTTAGAGCTATTCTGTAGCCATCTGGAAAGATACCTTATGCTCATAATAAAAAAAAAAAAAGCAAGTTACTGGGTATTATTAGGTTATTTCTGTAATTACAACTCTGTGACTGAAGGCAGCTATTAAGTGATTATCACACCATTGTTTGCTACAGAGGGGAGAGGAGGATGAGTTTCCATTAAATCATCAAAGATCTGTGAATGTTCTTAAAAAGGTGCAGATATTTTCTTTTTAATTTGGTCCACAGGGACCTGAACCACTATTCTTAATTTAGCTCAATGCAGAAATACAGAGAAAAAGAAAAGGCAGATTACATCTACCTCTGGATTCAGAAGTTACTATTGAAGTCACAGATAAATAACTGCATCTCCAGTGAAAAATACTGAAGCTGATTCTTTGTATTGAAGAAACACGATCTTTTGCTTAAAAATTATATGACTTGCCTAGTGTTACATTCCACAGAAACCTGAGTCCCCATAAACTGGAGTATTTTTCTCAAGTTTGTTCTCTATAGTTAAGAGCATGATAAAATTGAAGGTGATATTTGGTCTCTATAGATTATTTCTGTGTCTTTACATAAAAGCAGCCACTTCACAGTAGTAGAGATCTTTGCAAGATTTATCATGGACTGAGATGTGAGCATTTTTGAATATGTTAGAAGACACTAGGGTCCATCGTGCATTCTTTGGCAGATTTTTCTTTTTTATTATTATTTTCTTTCAGTGAAAACAGTTGTTTCTCAATTTGACAGGTCTCTACTGTATAGAATATTCTGCACTTTGTGCTGTTACATAAACATAGTTAAGAAAACATTTTTACACTTTTAAGGTTATTTGCCATTTGCCCTTTCCTTTCAAATCATCAAGGCTATATACGACCATTGTTGGCTTGATGAAGTTCCTGTAACAGTGTTAAATGATTCCATATTTTCTCTTTGGTTTATTTTATAGACTACTGAATAATTTGGTGAGTATTTTTTAATTCTCACTTGCTTTTATAACCTGATCCAGTTTACAAATTCTCCCTCAGCTTGTATGTTGCATTCCATTCTTACATGGAAAGGACTGAAAAATCATCATCTTCAGTCTTTAATCACATTTTCGTTACCTTTTCAAGGTATGATCAAGGTGCCAGTGATTACTTGATGTATCTTATGAAAAGGCATTGGATCACTCCAAAGAAAAAAACAGATATGTGGTAATTAAGAAAGTTACTGAGTATCTCCAAAAGCTGAGGCAACATGCTTAGTCTTGAGTGAGTAGTGGAGTGGTAAAGACCTTTCCTATGGGAAAGATGGGAAATGCAAAAGGGAATGCACAGGAAGAATGTACGGTGGGAGGAGTGAATCTGGTGGATGAAAAGTTTCTAAGTAGTTCTAGCATTCTGCTGGATACATATAAGGTTTGTTTAACTTTAAGGGGGGTGAAAATAGAAGTTTTAAGAATGTTTTTAAATTCTGTGAACTTTGATATGGCCTGAGTATCAAACCTTGCAGTATGTAGAAAGCCAGCTTAACCTAAGCTAGTATAATAATACTAATTTAACTATGTTCACAACAGGATGAAATAGATACCGGCAAGAAATATTGCTACATGTTCTTTTTAGACTAAGTGTATGCAATATTTAAAAAAAATAAAATGTGCTTATGTAATTGAGAGGAAGAAACAGCTCAAATCAGCCTAATGAGGATGGAGCTACCTGTTTTACTACCATCCATAATATGAACAATATATGATGGAGATGAAAAACCGAAGATATTTTAATATAAATGAGTTTAGCCTGAGATGATTCTCTAATGTAAGATGGACACTTTGAGAAGGAAAAAAAGTTCAGTAATTCTGAGTGCTAGTGATGTGGACTGGGGAGTTACGTGAATAAAAGACAACATTGAGTAACCACTAAGAGTACATAAAACAAACTTGAAAATTAGAGGAAGGAAATCTGGAACAGAAATAATACTAAAAAGGTAGAGAAAAGTTCATTAAACCTATGGTGGAGGAGGCTGATGGAGACAACAGAAAACTGTTGGAAAGAGTCTTTAATAAAACAAGGACCCTGAGATTAAGTTGCACAATGACATGAGGTTCATTTACTACATTCAGATTTAGGACTATCCAAAAATTGACACACTTTCAGGAACAGATGTTGCTAATAAACAAAATTTCATACACTCAAAAGTGCAGGGTATCAAAGCAATACCTTTCATGGGCAGTGACTCATGGTATGACTAAACTGAATATACTGGACAAGATCTCAGCTGGTACAAATCAGTGTAATTCAGTTGGCCATCTCAGTAGTCCCTGTAGTAGCTAAAATCTGCCTATACATGTCATATTTGAAACTTACTTATTTAATTTTTCTCCCATGAAAAGATCTGTCTTTCCCAGAATTGGTTGTACTATGACAATTATTCTTAAGCTGGTGATGCCAAAGATTGACCCATATTCACCAAAAAAATTACACAAATTAGATGCATTTGAAGGAATTTGTGTAATTGTAGCAGAGCAATTTACAACAATTCTACCTTCCTTTTTATTAAAAAAAAAAAGTGAAATCTTCCTGAAAACAGCAGTTTCATATGGAATCACCCCCGAAGTGACCTTCAGGACCTTAGTAACAATTGCAAATTACACTGTAGCTGTCAGGCTTTAACTTTACACTTTGAAAGATTTAGTATAAATATGGGTTAAATCTTCTGAAAATCTGGAACCAGCTTTTTACCCTGTTTCCAGCACTTGGCTTTGAATTTCTGGGATATGTGACAAAGGTCTACTGTTTCAACCTTTGCTGACTCACATTGCTGATGAACAAAAAGATGAGGGACTTTTTACCTCTAGGCAATGCATTTTTTCCTGATGGAAGTTGGCAATCAATCAAACAGCTGTGGAAGGCATTCCGTACTGATAGAATGATGACTGCTTGCTGAACATGAAAGTGTCACAGTGTTTTCTAAGCAATGAATGAATGAATGTTTTACTTTTTTTAAACCTCATAAAAGCACGATTTACTAGAGTTTGAAATGATCTTGGATGAAAACATGACCGTACTGAGACTACTTAAGAATTCGGTTAATGCCAGTGGTCTCACAATTTACACCAGGACCATTTGATAAAAGGAATCTAAAAGATCTTTGGGATTTTTGGTGGCTTTTTTTTTTTTCCCAAAATTCCTCAATGCCTCTTCCTAGTATTTGGTGAAGTTTAGATGCTAATGGGACAAATTCACTTGTTTAGAATAAAAATAGTGGTCTTTGGGGAATAGCCCATCTATTTTTTCTGTTTTGGAAGCACCCTGTAATGGGTTTCTATAATGGGTATGCCAGGCTGCAGCTGTGTTGGTGGCTTGGGAGAATTGGGAAAGTAATTGTAATTCTTTGCTGCCTTAAGTATCATAGTTGTCCTTAGGAGAATGAAGGGACTTAGCACTTCTGAGACTTCCAGTTTAATTCTACTGTATTGTTCTCATTTTTATTAAGAAAGCAAACAAAATTGTTGCCAAAATATGTATTCTATGAGAATGACAAAACAAAACAGAAATGCTGTTTTTTTTTTTTTTTAAATCCTTGGATTCCATTCAATACATTTATTTTCCTCTAGCAAGGACCAGGTGTTGGGACCCATTTCATTAGTCCTTTCATGCAAATGCAGGAAACTTCTGACCCTGCTGTATATAATTGGCAAGCTGAGTAATTGCATGTTATATAAGTATATGTTTAGTTCTTTGGAAATGGACCCAGGCAACAGCTTTCAACTGAAAAAAAAAAAAAAAAATCCAAACCAACCAACCAAAAAAATAAATCTCATGTACTCAGCGATATTTTTTTCCTCTGTTTACATTTTATGTATGAACGAGTCTCTTTTATTTACTTTTTTTTATGCTTTTTTGTATTGTATACAAATATTGGAGAGTGAGGCTTTAAAACAAGACCATCAGGAACCTAAATATTTTCTGCTGTTGTCAGTATCACCAGCCCAGGAGAAACACATTTTATTTCCTCTCCCTTCTCTTCCCTTCCCCCTGCCCTGGCCCTTGACTGATTATCTCCATGTTGCTAACCTGTTGCACTCTTTTGCATGCTTTAGAATGACTTATTAAAATGTGGAACAGTAGTTTTTAATTAAGATCTTGGAAAGACATGAAATGAAGGGCTGATGAAGGACAGTATTATCTGAAGAAAAATAGTATGCAAAGACAGGGGCAGTGGAGAAAAAAGACATGGGCATATCGAGTTAAGTGGTGGTGTAGCTATGCAAAAAGAAGAGGGTGAATATATCACTGCACCACAGTTTTGGTTCAATCTGGGAGCAGGTTTTTTTTTTTGTGTGTGTTTTGGTTCTAAATGCAAATTACTACTACGTTGTTATTCCAGGCTTTCTTAGTGGCATAGGAAATTCAGAAAATTTCTTTTACATATAACAGTACCTCCTTCTGTCTCCACATCACACTGTGCAAATATGATATTCAGATAGCGGCCAGAAGTAGTTGGTTATGTGGACTTCCTTGTGATGTGAATCCTTAGCCTGTCCTTCAGGGTAGATGTAGATTTGTTGTGGATCATATTGCCAACAAAAAAAAAAAGAGGGAAGTAGGGTGTGCCCCAAGGGGTGAGAAGACATGGCTAATCGGATCAGTTCTGAATATAAATAGGATGTAAAGAGACTCTAAAGGGCATTTTAGTGTGCAAGTATGTGGGGGGGAAAAAAAAAAACAAAAACACACAATAATACAAAAAAACAACCAACTGACCAAACAAAAAACACTTTCCCACCCAGGAGCAGGTATAGCTTGTGTACATGGGATTGATTGCATGACCACTTAATGGAAAATCTGCTTCACCAGTATCAGGTGCCAGAACTGAAATTTTTGAACTCTCACTATGTTGCTTAGTATGAAATGCTGAGTAGAGAATACAGTCAAATACTGGATGGCTATGCAGGGACCAGATTTCTTCCATTGTTACCATGGAAAGTTTAGAAGAATTCCTTCAGTTCACAGGCTGATTTTATTATTGCACTTTTTTTTAACTGTTACTTTGTTGACCTGAGGCAGGTCTCATAATTGCAATGTTTGGGAAAGCTTAATTGTCTGTTTAGACACTGAATAGAAACAGAATATTTAATTCTACAGTTGTATCATTCATTGTAAATATTCTGGATCAAGGACATCGTGGGTTTCATGTGTTTTCCCAGCACAATAGTTCCCTTGATTGAGCTCCTGAAGTATTACTGAAGTAGAATGAATTGATGAATAAATGAGTAAATAAATACCTAACCCAATGTTTCAGAGGCATGAAATCCTTTTAATACACCTGAATGTATATGGTATCATCTATATAGAGAAAAAAATCTTGCTAATACCATATGACAATCGTTTTAAAATAGGAAGCTTCGTAATCCTCACAGGCTTTATCCTAATGTATAATTGCAAATGCCACCAAAATACAATAACAATAAACAATTCTTGCATTAAAACAAATTTGTCAAATTCTTTTTTAATTGTATTGCATAAACAGTTGTTCCATAGGTTAATTGAGTAGAGGAAAAAATAAGGAACAGTTAAAAGCAGGTGAAACAAATTGGAATAAGTGAGAGAAATAATGATTAGTGTACATAATAACTCCCTGCATTTTTCCCTGAATTTTTTCAATTATCTCAATATGTTCATAGTGTTTCCTATTCCTGTGGGATATTTGCTAAATTAGACCTATTTGAGAATCCAGAACTGCATGCAAATGAAGCCTGCTGATTTTTCAGTTTTCAAATATACCTTTGAATAGTAACACAGCTGTGCTGCACCAAAGCAGCTGATGTTATTCCTTTGGCAACAGGAGCTGGTACACCATCGGAAATTTGGGATGATTTTCTGAAGTCATTCCAAACTTTCTGGTCCAGATTCTTAGTCTTTCTGTGACTGTTTAGGGCCATTCTGGCAGTTGAAAGCAACTGTAAGTTCAGCATTTCCATCCTGTTAGGAAGAACGAACATTTTAGCCTTCACAACTAATCGGATTATTTGAAGAGAACAGGTCTTTTGTGAGTTTTTTGACACTGTGTTTATGGCTCCATAAAGAGACTGAGCCAGAGAAAAGAAAATACCTGAACAATAGTTAAATACCCATGCATCTTGGCAAATATTCTGTATCCTATCAATTGAAGATATGGGGGAAGGGTTGGTAGAGAAATGCGTACATATTTCTGAATCATTTGATACACTACACAGTCATCAACGCATAAGCTGCTTTGAAATCCAAATGGCAACCATATTTGGAAAAGGTTCCCTGAGTAGCTTGACTCTACTTGAACTATAGGCATGGTGAAAGTAAGCAGAAACCTCTCATAAACTATTACTAGGGATTCCCTGCAGCATGGTAGTCCTGAATGTCAGCCCACTCACATGCTGTGACTTTTTCCCTGAGCACAGGAGATGAATTGGCTGTGGGAAAGGTGAAAGTATGGCTCATTTTGCTTCACCTATTCCCAGAGATTCCTTTGGAACCACTGCTACATAATAAAATAATTCCCCATTTGCTTAACCTTAGGTAGGGATGAACATGCACTCAAGTCTCACTTTCTACTTTCAGCTCTTACACTCTGTTGTGTCCTGACTGGTGAAAAAGAGTTTTCGTTATAGTTGATCACACTCCCATCACACTCAGTCTGGGGTTTCCAAACCCGTAATGGAAGAAAGCAACAGATCCTTTCTTAAAGTTTTAATTCATGGTGTCTAGGCTGCAGGCTGAACATCTCTCATTCAGAACATTAATGGCAAAATGCCTTCTTCCTATCTGGTTTATTTAATCCCATGAAAAGCATGTTCTTGCAAAAAGGAAGCTTGGGGGTGGTGGCGGTGGAAGGGGTAGAGATTCTAAATGTGCGGTGTAGCAGCCTGCCTTCAGCAAGAGGTGCAGCAAATGGAAGCAGGATAGGAGTCATAGACCTTGGATATGACCCTGAATGGACCTTTTTCTGCACCTTATATCTCCCTATTGGATGTATTTATTGTTTTTGACTTTCTCTTGAGACATACATTTAAGTTAGTTATTTTTGACCATATTGCTGTTTAATCCTATGAGGGATGGAAAGGAAAACAGTTTATAAGGTTTTTAGTGACCTTGAAAGCAGAAACAGCTGCCAAGGTCATGTTCAGCCTGTTAACTGAGTTCAGCAGGGATCTTTCAGGTTGACCAGTTTTTCCCCTGCTAAAGGTATCACATCAGTCAATGGAAATCCCAGAGAGAAAATGGGTTAGACAATTCTCCCTTTTAAGACAAAGATATGTTTATACATACATATATTTGAATCTACATGTCATGTATGTTGCAAATCATGTGTGGATTATGGAATGTGGAATATGTGGATTGCAAATGCATTCTTACCTTTAAAAGTTGGCTTTTAAACCAGCTTTAATCAGCTATGTATTTCTGGGAGAGGGCAGTAAGCTTATTTCTTTCTCTAATCCAGAGACTGACAGCACAAAAGAATCAGGAAATATGCTTTGTAAAATGGCCTGATGAGAGTTCTTTCAGTCTCTTTGCTATCAAATTTGCTCTTTTTTTTTTTTTTTTTTTTAGGGAAAAATCAAGGGGGTTCCAACCCCCCACCCCCCAATTCCTTTCACATCTTGAGCCTCGAAACTTAATTGAGGTTGTGAAAAGTGTCAGTGTTCTTTGTGATTGGTCGTGAATAATAAAGTTCTTGCAGTTCGAATGCAAATGATTATTTTTCTGGTGATGAATAATCCAGTTTATCCTTCTGTTTGCCTTATTAGGTCTGTAGTAGAAAAAAAAATCAGTGTGCCAGAAAAGGAAGGTGACACACCTATAAGAAAAACACAAAATATTGTTCAAATTTTCTTTTCTCACTATGTTTTGCATTCATGAATAGTTCTAAGCTATATTTTTTCAATCTTGTATGCTGCTCTACATAATTAAGATTTGGACTGTAAGGGCAGGAAAAATGAAATGTGTGGAAGGTTTGTGCAAAAGGTTTACAAATTTATTGTGTAAAGAAATAACCAGTTCAGAGACAGCTCTTTATTTAGCAGTGCACAGTGGCTGGGAACAAAAGGACAAGGGTAGGCAGTGGAAGAAAAACTCAGAAAAAGTCTATTTTCAAGCATTTAATTTTTTTGTGGCTCTTGGATGATTTACATCTTTAGGATCTCCTGTGATCTCCTTGTGACTCCTTCACCCTAGTGGTTGGGTCATGACCTAACTCCAGGTATAGAACTGTTATTTGATCATTCTTGGTTCCAGCTGAGACTTTTCTTTATCCAGAATAACATTTAAAAGGAAGTAATGAAAACAACAGTCATCTGCTGATTAGCATACAGCGTCATAAACATATTTAATGAAGTGTCTTTTAGACTTTAGAACTGCTGTTGCTGTTATGTTTGTCAGAGCTCTGGTGACTGAGCAATTTGAAGGTAGTTGTATATTTGCTATAGTTTTGTTTCTCTTACGTGATTGTAGTTTCTGCATCTACATGTGGCTAAACTGAGCCTTTTCCTTCTTTCTAGATGAAAAGCAGTAAGATTTTTTCTGTAGTAAAATGGAATCTTTAAAATCATAACATTCTTTCAAATTTTCACATTCCTTTCAGGAAATCTATGTTATAAAAACTGCAACCATTGTAATGCCCCTCTGATTAATACATCACAGCCCTTTATCTTCGCTGTCTGTACCTCTGTACTTTCAAGGCTGGATTACTTCAAGCTTCCAAATTATTTCACACAGTCTAAGTCTTTACACAGATTTTAGCAGCTAAAGTTTCAAAAGGCTTATAAATGTGGTTTGGTCCGATGGGAACCAAACATAAGTTCCTCACAGCATTGATTTCAAAGTCATGGTTTGTAGTTGAAGGCTAATACAAAAATACTGACTTAAATGTTTCATTCTTTGGTAGTAGAGAACTTAGACTCACATCGTCCAGCCTGGACGTTCTTTCCTTTTTGTCCTTCAGCCCACTATGGACACCCACTGGACAGCTCTCCTAGTTTAAATGCTTTGACAAGTCTCAGAACACCTCTGGTGAATGTAGCATTGGCCTTGAACTTCAATCATCCTGCCTAAAGTCTGTATGAGCTTGGAAAGCCAATTAGTATGTCTGCATCTGTAAAACATAGATGTTATCTTCACTTCTGATCTATAGAATTAAAGTTAAGTACCTTCAAGACGTTAAGGAGATCAATTAAAAAAAAGTAAGGGGAAAGTGTTTAAGTAGAAAAGACAGATACAATGAATAGATAGTCTTCCCATGAAGAAAATAAAACAACTGTGCAAAATTGCCCCTTCCCACAGAAGACAGTTTAAATACTCAACAAACATTTATCTTTCTCTTAAGCACTCTCTTTAAAAATATTTATAGTTTAAAAGACATGGAAGACAATAAACAGGAACAACATAAGAAAGTATTCATTATTATTTTGATGCTCTACCTGGGGATTTTATTCTTCAGGCAATTAAATCAATTATAGCTTCTAAAGAAAGTTTATTTTCACTTCATAAACAGTTTGTGGCTTGTATTCTGCTTAAAAAATATAAAAGAATATTAACACTAGACATTTTAACTATGAATGAAAACAAAAATGAGATGAGAGGAGAAACATGTATTCTCTGTCAAGTTGTAAAATAATTTACATATTTTTCTAAAAGGTAAAAAGTACAATGATAAAATGCAACTTGTTAATTTGAGTAATTTAAAAATTAATTTTGAGTAGTGATAAATGTTTTGAAGCTGGATGACACTTTCTATGTAGCCTCAGAAACGCAAGGTACTTACAGCACTGAGTTATCCTTTGGATAAAAAAGTCACGTCCTACCATTGTGCACCTGAAATATCTATTGGCCGCAACTGTCATTAACTAGCCTAAGAGGTGCATCTCTATGTATGTAGGCAACTGCCAAATAATTGTTGTAGTTTCTCTCTGTGCCTAAACTGGAGGCAGTGTTACCCAGCCTTTGAGACCAGAACAAATCCTACATTTCTAACAAATGGAATTTGTGGTGTACAGCCTTATCAGTTGCTTTATTACACCTCCAGTCATATGGTGGATATGTGAATATTCCACATTTTGATCTGTCAAGAATACCTTCTTCTATTACATGAGTAGAATGAACTCAATGGATAGTGTTAGAGTGCATATGTGTATTTTGGCTGTATAATAATACATCTGTTTGTATGGTGAGAGAGATAATTCAAGTTTCCAGAAAAACTCAAACTTAAAAAAAAAAAAAAAAAAAAAAAAAAAAGGAGAGACCAGGGATAAATTCACCTGTCTTGTGATTTGATCCATACTTACCATGTCACAGGGGAGCAATGGAAGAATTATACTGATGGAGGAGATTGAACTTGCATGTCCTAGCATGATGGAAAGGTGGTTCAGTTATAGCATTATCTCTCTCTAGGCACTCAAGTCAAGTTATAGCTGTTCTGAACATCCCTCATGCATTGGCCAAGATAGAAACCACAGTCCTTAAGTACTTGGTGGAATCAATAATATATGAGGCCTACTGAATATATTGTGCCAATACCTATGAATTATACCTAATCATAATATGTTATGGATGAAATTTTCTCATGAAGACTAGGAAGATAAACACACATGCTGAGCAGCTTTGAAAAATGTAGTCAAACTTTTGATGAGTAGTACATTGCTATAAGCTCATTCTAAACCTATTCCTTTCCTCATGCGTATCCAGTGAAACCAAAAATGATATTCTGTTGGTGTATGTTTAGTTTATGCATAATTGCTGTCATTAACATAATTGTTTTTCTTATCTATTAAAATGCTTTAGTAGCATGGGATATATTTGTAACTTGTAGAGAGAGGAAAATAACTAAAAATATTGTATCCACATAGACTTGTTTTGCTTTGCAGTAGTTCATACGTTCTTGTTCTAACTTTCCAAAATTATTCTACAAAGCAAGATCTTTTGAGACCCTTAAGTGATGTAAAATGATTAAACTGATAATGACTTTATCAAAGATTTAATTAGTAGTCCACTGTGAAATAGAATAATCATAGTTTATATATTGCAAATTCATTTGAAGATCATTTCAATAAATGAATATTTACAGGTATGTGAGAATTTCCTGTTTTGTATTTTTATGTATGCAAGTTGCCCTTACAGCTCAATTGTCTTCCTTAGTAGGGGTGTTTTTTTCACAATTTAAAAGTGGGCCACAGAATAGTTTGTTGTTAATTTCTTAGACACGTGCAGCTTTGAGCAATTGGACATGCTGCTATTCAAGCCATCTGGATTCACAGAAGCAACGTCCTTGCTGAAAACTAAACTAAGAGGACATGCTGCAACTTTTGGAAGTGATAGAGAAATTTTAAGACATTAAATGTACTCTCTAAGTGTTTAGGAAGTATTTTGAAAGGGATTCAGTAACAAATACTGCAATAAATCTTTTTTTATGAGGTCAAGAGGTTGTATCAGAGGAACAGAAGTTGGAAAATAAGACAGTTATGCTTCCCCATTTTAAGCACCAAGGCAGTCAGTGCAGTGTGATCATGGAACAATTACAGTTCATGCTTTCTCAGCTCTGGATTCCCCAGAGGTCAAATTCTGGAAATTAGAATATCTTAATAAGTGTCACAGCCATAATAGTTTAAAGTTTTTGAGAGACTCTGGTATGCATTCCAAATTATGAAATTGAGCGGTTACCCTCTTTTACATCTCTTGCATAGAAAAAAGGAATATGGAGATAAATTGCTTATGTAAACTCTCAGAATTTTCTGTGTTCCATTCACTGTGCATACCTGGAACACCAGCTGAGTACTAGTTCTATATTGAATGTGACTGTGTTACAGCTTTTAGCAGGATAACAGAAATTAACCCTGGCTAAGACTAGCATTTGCAAGTTTTCAGAAACTCACCAGGACCATCTCTCAGAAGAGAAATTGTTCTTTTTGCTCCCAATACACTCTCTTCAGCCACCCTTCTAATAGCAGAGAGCTCTTAGTCTACATTTCATTTCTACATTTCCTACATTTCTTCTTCCTATTCCTGTTCTTATTTCAGGGCAGGAAAGGTGGTGTGTGGTGTTGGATTGTTTCATGCTGAAGCCAGTTCTCGTTCCATCACTGCTGTGCTTCTCTGGTTCCATCAAAATTCATTCATCGTTCTTCTGGGTGATTCTTACTGTCATACCATTGATCTGGCATATAGTAACCACAGTAGGGATGATATACAGCAATATATATAGCAATTAACATCACACAATTCAAATCATGGGCTATTCTCACCCAACGTCAAATCCCCTTGAGGTACATATTGAACTTCCCAATCCTTCCACATTACCCAAGAAGTACACCCAGATCCTTGAGCAAAAGCAATCCCTCAGATGGATTTACCTTTGTCTGAGGCAGGAATAACCCAGATTGTCTTTCTCAGCTTGTTTTAACTTTGTGTTGACTAACCAGGTGGCCTTTCCTAAATGTGTATCCCAGCACCCAGTGCTCTCAGTTTAGACTTCAACAGTCTGTTACATCATTTAATTTTCCCAGAGGCTGGTGCGTGATAGGGAATGTGATATATCTATTCAATGACATGTTTTTTGGCTGTTGTGGTTTAACCCAGCTGGCAGATAAACACCACACAGCTGTTCGCTCACCTGCCCCCCTCCCTCTCTGGGATGGGGGAGAGAAATGGGAAAGTGAAGCCTGTGAGTTGAGATAAAGACAGTTTATTAAGACAGGAAAATAATAATAACAATAACAATAACGATAATAGCATTACTAATAATAATGTGTACGAAACAAGTGATGCACAATGCAATTGCTCACCACCCGTTGACCGATGCCCAGCCTATCCCCGAGCAGCCACCCCCCCCATCCCGGCTAGCCACCCCTATATATTGTTTAGCATGACGTCAGATGGTATGGAATACCCCTTTGGCCTGTTTGGGTCAGCTGTCCTGGGTCTGTCCCCTCCCAGCTCCTGCTGCACCCCTAGCCTGCCCGCTGGCAGGACAGAGCGAGAAGCTGAAAAGTCCTTGGCTTGGTGTAAGCACTGCTCTGCAACAATTAAAACATCAGCGTGTTATCAGCGCTCTTCTCATTCTAATCCAAAACATAGCACCCTGCCAGCTACTAGGAGGAAAATTAACTCTGTCCTAACTGAAACCAGGACATGGCCCAGGTGTCTATGAGGTTGTTTTGGAAATGAGACCTGTTTTCTGACTCAGTTCTTTTCAGGGTGCCATAGTGTCATAAGACTTGCTTTTCAAGGCCCAGGATAGTGTTCTGGGTGGTGGCATGGGGCACAAGATATGTTTCCAGCCATCCAGTGGTTGTTTCCACCATTGTAAGTACGTGGCGCTTGCTGTGGCAGGTTTGTGGGAGCACAATATAATCAATCTGCCAGGCCTCCCCATGTTTATATTTCAGACATTTTCCTGCATACCAGAGATGCTTAACCACTTGGTTTGCTTGATTGCAGCGTGTTTCACAGTCACGGATAGCCTGTGCAACAGAGTCCATTGTCAAGTCCACCCATTGATCATGAGGGCACATTGCTGGCTCACTGTTAACCTGCTGTTCACCAGCACTCCCGGGTCCTTCTCCACAGAGCTGCTTTCCAGCAGGCAACCCCCAGCCTCTACTGGTGCATAGACACAGACACAGACACAGATTTCTAGGTTGGAAGAGACCTCAAGATCATCGAGTCCAACCTCCGACCTAACACTAAGTACTCCACTAAACCATATCGCTAAGCTCTACATCTAAACGTCTTTTAAAGACCTCCAGGGATGGTGACTCCACCACCCCCCTGGGCAGCCCGTTCCAATGCTTAATAACCCTTTCGGTAAAGAAGTACTTCCTAACATCCAACCTAAAACTCCCCTGTCGCAACTTGAGCCCATTCCCCCTCGTCCTGTCACCAGGCACGTGGGAGAACAGACCAACCCCCACCTCACTACAGCCTCCTTTAAGGTAACTGTAGAGAGCGATAAGGTCGCCCCTGAGCCTCCTCTTCTCCAGGCTGAACAAGCCCAGCTCCCTCAGCCGCTCCTCGTAAGACTTGTTCTCCAGACCCCTCACCAGCTTGGTCGCCCTTCTCTGGACTCGCTCGAGCACGTCCATGTCCTTCCTGTAGCGAGGGGCCCAAAACTGAACACAGTACTCAAGGTGTGGCCTCACCAGAGCCGAGTACAGGAGGACAATCACTTCTCTAGACCTGCTGGCCACACTGCTTCTTATACAGGCCAGGATGCTGTTGGCCTTCTTGGCCACCTGAGCACACTGCTGGCTCATATTCAGCCGACTATCAACCAATACTCCCAGGTCCTTCTCGGCCAGGCAGCTTTCCAGCCACTCATCTCCCAGCCTGTAGCTCTGCTTGGGGTTGTTGCGCCCCAGGTGCAGGACCCGGCACTTGGCCTTGTTGAACTTCATACAGTTGACCTCAGCCCATCGCTCCAGCCTATCCAGATCCTCCTGCAGAGCCTTCCTGCCCTCGAGCAGATCGACACATGCATCTAACTTGTTGTCATCTGCAAACTTACTGAGGGTGCACTGGACGCCCTCATCCAGATCATCGATAAAGATATTAAAGAGGACCGGCCCCAGTACTGAGCCCTGGGGGACACCACTTGTGACCAGCCTCCAACCAGATTTGACTCCATTCACCACAACTCTCTGGGCCCGGCTATCCAGCCAGTTTCTAACCCAGCGAAGCGTACGCCAGTCCAAGCCCCGAGCAGCCAGTTTCTTGAGGAGAATGTTGTGGGGAGCGGTGTCAAAAGCCTTACTGAGGTCAAGGTAAACCACATCCACAGCCCTTCCCTCATCCACCAAGCGCGTCACTTTGTCATAGAAGGAGATCAGGTTCGTCAAGCAGGACCTGCCTTTCATAAACCCATGCTGACTGGGCCTGATCACCTGCTTGCCCTGCAAGTGCCGCGTGATGACACTCAAGATAATCTGCTCCATGAGCTTTCCTGGCACTGAGGTCAAACTGACAGGCCTATAGTTCCCCGGGTCTGCCCTCCGGCCCTTCTTATAGATGGGCGTCACATTGGCTAGCCGCCAGTCAACTGGGACCTCCCCCGATAGCCAGGACTGCCGATAAATGATGGAAAGCGGCTCGGCCAGCTCCTCCGCCAGTTCTTTCAGTACCCTCGGGTGCATCCCATCTGGCCCCATCGACTTGCGCACATCCAAGCTCCTTAGCAGGTCGCCAACCATTTCCTCATGAATAGCGAAGGGTTATGCATGGGGTTATTCCTCCCTGGGTGCAGGACCCTGCGCTTGAATTTGTTGCACTTCATGAGGTTCCATTCTGCCCAGGTCTCTCTGAATGGCAGCGCAGCCTTCTGGGGTATCAGCCACTCCTCCTAGTTTTGTATCATCACCAAACTTGCTGAGGGTGCACACTCTGTCCTTTCATCCAGGTCACTGATGAGTAAGTTGAACAAGACTGGACCCAGTACTGATTACAACCGCTGAGCTCTGCCATTCAGCCATACTAATCACAAATGATAAGTATAGCTCCATATCAAATACTTCTAAAATGTGTGAATTCCTTGTTCAGAAGAGTGTGGTGAAACAACTTTTATCAAAGGCAAGTTAAAGCAGACTGCCTTTCTTAGGAATAAGGTGTAGTCCTTGATTTTGCTAGTTATACATTTTTTTTGCAACAGGATAAAACGTATTTATAGTGAAAATAAGATCTCCATATTGACCTCTGGCTGGGAGGATTTGTGTTTTCTCTTTTTTTAGCATTGCCTTAACAGCAGTAAAAATATCCAAGCACAGAAATCTGAGGTGCATTCTACTAAACACAAAAATGCTTCCAGATTTATTCAATTTTTTTGGTGGAACGGTACTTTTGTATCTGAATAAGACAGAATGTAATTTCCAGATTTAGTTCAGATAAGAAAGCAGATTGATCTATAAAATAACTGGCAGGCCTAGACTTCAAATGCTAAAAGTTCCAGGCTGGATAGTAACGAGATTTGTAACAAGATTAAAAACAGAAACAAACAAACAAAACAGAAGAGTAAACATGAAAAAGCAGCATCTCCATTTTGAATTATTCATTATTTTCCCAGTTGTGTTGATGAGATGATACCTGCCATTAAAGATTTTCAATTCAGTAAAGTGTTGTTTCTTTTTTTGTTTGTTTTGTTTGTTTTGTTTTCAGGGAGGTCTAGATGTGATGACAAGATTGCGTTCAAAGTGTCCTCTTTTGGGGCAATGAAGAAAGAGTGGGATAGATATTATCTTTTTGTTTACTGTTTCCTGCATGGTTTCTGCATGTGGCATGATACAGTCTGTTAGAAAGGCCATTCCAGAGCACTGGAGCAGAAGGTGGACTGTTTGCTTTATCCTGGCTGCAAAGTGGATGAGCAACTACATTTTCCTAAGAGCAATTCGTGAACAATGCTCGGCTGTGGGGGAGCTTTATGGACAGGAACAGGGATAGAAAGGGAGATAATGAGACAAGACAAAAGAGGTACATAGTTGGAAATCTGAGGTAATGGAAGATACCCTAGAAATTTTGTTGATGTACTGGGTCTGGCTGGGATAGAGCTAAATTTTTTCAGGGAGGCACTGATCTCTTCTCGCTGGTGACCATTGTTAGGACCTGAGGAAACAGCATGAAGCTCTATCAGTGGAGGTTCAGGATGGGTATTAGGAAAAGATTCCTTACTGAGAGGGTGGTCGGGCACTGGAACAGGGTCCCCAGAGCACTGAGCCTTCTGGTGTTCAAGAAGTGTTTGGACAACTCTGTCATATGTAGGGTCCGATTTTTGGGTGGTACTGTATGGAGCCAGGATTTGGACCCAATGATCCTTGTGAGTCACTTCCAAGTCAAGATATTCTGTGATTCTATGATTATTTGACACTATGTATGGAGCTGTGTTTCCCAGCTATTGCTGACCAGTTCTTGCACAGCTTTCTCTCTTTCCCACTCTGCCCTGCCTCTCTCCCACTGCTCTGCAGGCAGTGTGGGAGTGGGTGAGGGGTTGTGATGGGACACAGCCAGGACAACTGACCTGAATCAACCAAAGGGACATCTCATACCATGTGATGTCCTGCTCAGCAATAAACGCTCACAAAAAGGAGGTCGTGGGGACACTCATGGTTATGGTGTCTGTTTCTCCAAGCAGCTGTTACATGTGCTGAGGTCCTGCTTTCAGGAAGTAGCTAAACATCTGCCTGCACATAGGAATTAGTGACTAAATTCCTTCTTTGCTTTGCTTGCATGCACAATTTTTGCTTCTCCTATTAAACTGTCTTCATCTCAATCCACAACTCTTCTCACCTTCCTTCTATTTTCTTCCTGTCCCAGGGGACAGGAGAGTGAACAAGAGACAGTGAGTGTTCAGATGCTATCTGGAGTTAACCCACAACAGTGGATCATATTACAGTAAAACAAACAAACAAACAAACAAAAAAAACCAGCAGTGACATGTCCTGCATGGAGTTTGATCCTGGAAGAAGGACATACAGCATCATTATCTTTCATGTGGTGGTTGTTTTTTTTTTTTTTTTTTATCTCTGCTGGACACAATATTATTGCATATTCTCTTTAAAAGTTTATCTTTATATTCCAATAAAATCTGCTTTAGATATTCAAAGTTACTTTGATCTTTGTAGCATGCTCACTTAAGGGAAAGATCGAGGCAGGCACATCTCAAGTCCATGACCAGACTGCAGGATGGTAGAAAAAAATAACTACTGGTTTCAGCAAAAAGGTAGAAAATCAAGGAATACCGGCCCTTATATTCTAGGCCAGGAGCACTCCAACCTCCATACTGCCCCACTGGAGCTGACAGGTTTTGTGATCTTCAACAGGGATTCTCTGAACAAAATATACAACCGTTTATATCACACATTCCATGCTAAGTGCTGATCTGATGGTGGTTCAGTGGCTGACAATACAGTTCTCTTTCATTGTCCCAGTTCTGACAGCACTAGTCCATAACAGGTAACCTGGCAAGAACTGTACAGAGCATGGATCCTGGACCAGATTTTCATCCCGGAGGTGGCTAGTGTGAACTGAATTTATTGGTGCCTCAGTACAGAGGATGTATTATTGGGCCTGCTAACGTTGCATCTACCTTCTGGAAAGGTAGATGGCCCACTATCCTCCGTGTTTTCAATGTGGCCTATTTTACTGACTTTTAAAATTCAGATTGGCTGAGAGAATGTAGCTGACTTGATTTGCCTTGATTTGTATCAATCCCTAGGACAAAGTAGATACTCAGGTGTGTTCTTCATGACTTACTGTTAAATGAAAGATTTAGAAATCAGACTTTTTAAAATTCAGGGAAGTGTTTGCTCACTTTCATGTTATGAAGAAGGGTGAAGACTGCCTTAAGACGTAGCAAGCTTGTGAAAAATCATTTCGTGAAATGCCCTAGTTTGCTAAAACAACATTAACAAGACCTCAATAATAATAATAATAATAAAATAATGACACAGAGGGAGAAGAGGGGAAGGAGGGGTAAAGGAGGGAGGAAGGGATGGTGGGAAGGTGAGCAGGGAGAGAGAGAGAGCTTATGGGAAGGAGGTTCAGAAGGACAGAGAAAATGATCAGCCACAGGTACAACTGAATCTTGTACCTGTCTAGTGATAGCACTTCATGTGTGCAAACACATCCGTGACATGAGGTAAGACTTATTTAGGACTATTCACAATCAAATATAAGATGAGACAGATTACAGGAGAATTTGACAGAAAGACTGATGTAAAGTGTGCCTAGTATGGCAGGATAGTGTCCATAAATTATGTAATCATTGATGCCTTTTTTTTTTTTTTTACTCTTTAAAAAATATTCTCTTTGTGTTTAGTTGATCAGTGCTGTTTTTCTTGCTTTATTTCTCTTCACCTGTTCACTGTCTTACTTAAACACTGATAAAATGGAATCTTGGTGTATAGATATATTCTGTTGGGATGGAAAATCAATTGGATCCAATAAGGAGCTATGCTTTTAAAATTTGCACATGTACCAGTGCTATAGAAAATGGAACAGAATATGTGATGGGTTTGCCATTCCATCAGAGAGAAAGCAAACCAAAACAAAAAAGCAACCCATAAGTGAAAGCAACTTACCTTCAGCTTAGATTTTCATATTATACTTGACTGAGAGTGGCAGCCCTTCTCTCTTCCATAAATGGCCCAGAACAAACAGCATAAATTCCAGGAGTGGTCTCAACCACCCAGGGAGCAGGGTTCAAAGGCAGGAGTTCACAAGTGACAGGGTGAGCAGCAAGGATCCATGACAGGAGCTATAGTCAGTGGCTATATTCATTAGATCTAAATAATGTCATCACAAGACAAGAGAATTTTGTGGTTCTGCAGTTTGAATATTCCTTCTTTCACAAACATTGGTTAGCAGCATTTTTCATAGAAAAACTGAGTTTATTAATACTTAGTATAGTAATATATATAAATAATATAATAAATATTATATGCATGATGGACTGAAGACATGTTCTATTTGCCACCCCTTTTGTTTATATTTGGGAAATAGTAATCAGTAGATTTAGAGTCAGTTTTAATGTAAGAATGATAAACTCATAAAGAGCTTTCTCATAATGGTATTCCCTCTAGAAACAAGATTTATCCAGGAGCATCCATCCAGTAGGCTTGAACATCACAAAACAAAAACTGAAGACTTGTGTTTGTGTTTTCTTTTTTCCTATAAATGCTTTTGGGCAAGAAAAATGACACAGTGAACCCGATTTTTTTCTTCATCATATATTCTATACATTTATCTTGGAGGTTTATAATATTCCTGTTCTTCTACAGCACTTCCTCAATGTTCAGTATGGGATTTTACTGCCCTACTGGGAAAAAATAGTCTTTTAGTTAAGGTACAGAACTGAAAGCAAAGCTTAAAACTAAAATATTGTCTGTTTGCCTCGGTTTCCAATTACAATAAAAGAGGACTTCACTTTTGTCAGTTTTGAAAAGCTTTGAAATTTTTCTGTCTGCATGGTATAATATTTGTATTGTGTTTCCTGCTAAAGGCCAGAAAACATGATTACTGGAAACAAAATCAAATATTCAATATCAAATATTTAAGTGCATTTCTTCAGTTTCCTGAAAAACTGTGTAGACTTACAGAAAATTATTAAATTTTACATCTAGCAGCAAGAAAAACCAATCTTTTTCCTTTATACCATGGCAATGAGCCTCAAATCAACCTCAGAGTATAGCAAAGGATAGGTGAATAAGTCATAACACACACTTGAAGTAGAAATATAAAATAAGTGTGTTAATTTATAAATTCAATGAGATCCCATAATATTTGTCTGTATGATAATTGAGCTTCAGCTTTTATTTATTTATTTTTTTAGGCAGGAGTACTGGAAATTAAAATTGGCTGACCAAGTCCTTCAAGATCTTAGAGAAGCTATTTGAACAGTTTGCATCTTCAACTTTTTTTTTTTTTTTTTAAATTCAACAATGGGAAACATGTTTTATGCCATAATTGAGTTTAAAAGACTTGTTACTGAGGTTATTATTGACCATTTTGAAAAGTAAATCTCCAGATCTGCTGTAGTGTAATCATCCAGCACCTCAGTGGGGTAGTAGGTTTACTATGCAAATATATTTAGAGTGTAGGCACTCCACAAAATAATCTTTTTATTATTGAAAAATGAGTATTAAGAAAGGACACCCACTGAGAACGTTACTAGCTGTTACTGTTTGCAAGATATTTGTTAGAGTTGGAGGCAATTTCATTCAGTTGAACGGCTGTTTAGATCACAGCTAGTTCTTGAACCTGTGGTTAAAATTTTCCTGTAAATTGTTTCCACCTCTGTGAAAATGATCCTCCTGACACTTTTTCATCCTCTCTGAAAGCCATGCTACCTTTGCTATAGTCTGCAGATGGTACCCTGTGCTCAGTTTGTCAGAAAGCTATGCGTGTAGGTGGGTGGCTAGTCCCTCCTGGCTCTGCAGCCCTAGCCTGCCCACACATTCCTTGGCTTCTGCCCCAAACTAAGCAACAGCAAAAAAAAGAAACTCTGGCATTTGATATGGTAAAATAATCTTTGTAGGGCAGATCTGGATGTAAGCCAAGCTGACACATCCCAAAATACCGAATGCTGTGAAGTTCAAAATCCACAATCCTGAATGCAGTTCAAAATCCACAATACTTACATTCAGCTCAGCATCATAGCAAAAAATAAACTTACTTGAAATAAGACTTTTTTCTAAAATGCCTTAGTGAAAAAGTCTAGTCAGGTCACTGCAGAAACTTCTGTGTTTTTCTTGATTTCAAACCAATCTACAATTCTGTCTCCCTTCTTACTGTAGGAAACAGTTATTCTTAGATCTAAGAGATCATTCTTTGTTACTTAGAAAAGCTTCAGTTAGGGCTTCACAGAATCATAGAATAGTTTGGGTTGGAGGGGACCATAAAGATCATCTAGTTCCAACCCCCCTGCCATGGGCAGGGACACCTTCCACTACACCAGGTTGCTCAAAGCCCCATCCAACCTGGACTTGAACACCTCCAGGCACAATCTGCAATATAACAGCCTAAACAAAGCCCATGCAAGAAATCCTATTTAAAGTTAACGTGATAATAGAACTTATACCTGATTAATCTTTACAGAATCCAACCCTTCCTTAATCTCTTTTGAAAGGAGATTAGGAAGCTCTTCCTTTCATTTTTAACAAGCTACTATCAGGGACCTCAGTAAACTAAAGCCACTTATATCCACCAAGGGTGTCCTTTGAGTTTTAGGGTGAGGATTAGCCAAAAGTGCCTATTATTAGTCATATTGGTAACTAGACCCATCTCCTTGCTTTCTGTTTCCCCTCCTCCTAAATTCTTTTCCCTGGCTACTTGAACATGATATCCTATCTCATCATACGATTAGAATGTTTAAAATCTTAATTAAAATGACATTTATGGACTGATTTCACTGAATAAATATTCAGTTACCACTTGCTCGTGCTTGCTTATGTCAAAATGAATATTGACACCTGTGTCTACTTTCTTTCTTACCTTATTCTTTCTTACACTTATTCTAAAGCAAATGAAAGATACATGACTAAACATGAAGAGAGCAAGAGCAGTGCTATGTTGAAGTTTACTCATACAAATTCCATCTCTAGGGTTTCTACTTTTCACTTTTTAGTTATATTAAAACCTTCATCCTACACTAGTTTAGACTTTACTTAGTTAAATGTATTTTCTTACTCCTGCAGTCTCTCTTGCAATATAGTATTGATGTCTTCACACTCTGTATACGTTATTGGCAATTAAGTAAACATCTTGAATTATTGATGAAATCTAGACCTAGGTATATCCAATTAAAGGTATCATTAGCCCACAACTGACATCCTTCCCCTACAAACACTACCGACTTCTAACATACCTTGTCAGTTTAAAAACATCAGCAATGTTCCTTCTTGATCCCTAGTACTACTGATCTTTTTACACCCTGAAGCATGAAATTCACTTACACTTTTTCTTTTTCCCTTTTTTTTTTTCAGTGCTTGGGAGCTACAAACAGAAGTACTATAATGAACAACGTTGTGTTCTAATTCCTTCTTAAATCTATGCTTTCTGACACATTCTTGCAATGAATTCCAAAGGTATAGTCTGATGCCCAGAAATATAATTGCCAATACATAAAGCTGCAGACCACCACAACGTTTGCTCACCCCGTGTTCAAATTAATGGCAAAACAGCAGTTGACCTCAATGGCAAACTGCTGATACACTGAACACAGTGGAAAACATTTACCGTTGCTGTAAAACTGTTAGAGACCAATAGGATATAATTGGTTCAGAAAAAAATTCTCTGTATGGGATAAGTGAAGAATGTAGATTTATTAACATTAATACCAAAACATTGAAGATTGTCGTATTAATAATTACTGGAATGCTGATATGTTTCAGGAGCAAAAGTCTATGTCTGGAAAAGATGTTAAACATTTAGAAACAATTCTTCCTGCATTACTCTCTGTAAATAAATTCTACTGAGGTATCATTTTTGTATAATATTTTTCATTCTCCTTGTCTAAACATTTGTTTAGTGTTGTCATGTACTGCTAAACAGCTGCCACGTTTGATTTTGGGCACAGCTTTGTTTCAGTGATGAGTGAAAAGATTCCTAGACGTACATTTTCAATTATTACTATTAACAAAGAGCTTGGGAATGGCTGCCTAAGCATTGGAAACTTCTCATTTTGTGTTTTATAAACTTTTACTCTGAGATGTTAAACCTGATAGTAATTTTCAAGCAGACCTCTATGATAAACAGAGTTCATTTGTATCACTTGTCAGAGTTTTAAGACACTTTTTCAGGAGCTCTTTTTTACTCTGAACAGCTGTTTTTAAGGTGTTCAGTCTCTAAGGTCAGCTCCAGACCTATGAGGCTTCTGGGTTGGAAGCAAGCAACCAACTCTGCTGTCATGGAGAGGAACGGCACTGTCCTCTGCTTCAGATTTTCCTGTCATGGATTTTCCTTGTTCATGTTTAGAAAAATGCCATTTTCACTTCTTACAGAGTAGTCCTGCATAACATATCTAACTGTGCAAAGGAAATATATATGTGTATGTGAAAACGTGTACCCTCTCTCTCTTTAAATAAATACAGTATATACATCACAGCTGCACTAGTACTCCAACATAAAACCATGGGATATTTAGTTTTTCAACACTTATTTCTTTTTAGATGACTTTGTCACTAGGAATCTTGACTAAGTAAGAAATGTGATACTGAAGCAGAGGATTAAGTCAAAATGTGTCTGAAAAAGAATGTAAAAGTAGATGTGAGAGCTGTTCTTAGAGACCCTCAACTAGATCATATCTGGGATTTTAAACAGTGTGACCTCTTGATAACCACCTTTTACTTCACTGCTAGTATGATATTGTATATTTATACAGGGGATCATTAACAGTACAACTGCAATGTAATTGAGTGCAGGATTCAATAACAACGTTGAAGTTAAAATACCATAGGAATATAAAATTCCTTTTCCATCTTTCTCAGCCTAACTGGGGGCTTTTCCCCTTTCCCTCTTTCTTTCTTTCTTTTTTTTTTTTTTTCAGTAGTCTACTATTTCACTTAGCCTAATGGCAGGGAAGAGGGTCAGCAGAAAAGGTTTATTTTGATAACAGTCTTGTTCGCATGGAAGAAGATTGCATTACATGCAGCTCCATCCCCAGATAAGAAAGTGCTCAAAGAAACAGCAGCAGACCCCAATTATAATGAGCTTCCAGCCTTCAATCTAAAATGGAGTGGGACTGTTTATTTAAGGTGAGGGTTTTTTTGTAAATGAGTCATGTTAGGGGAATGATGCCCAATTCACTAATTGCTCTGATAGGAACCTGAACTGTCTCATAAAAGGAAAAGGTCACATTGGAAATTCCTGCCTTTTCCTGTTATGATCATCCTAATTAGCTTGTGATAAAACCGAGAAGTGAGGTGGGGAGTAGAAGTGAAAGATTTTTGTTCTTGATGAACCCATGTGGGAAATAAAGAAGCACTAGGGACATGATTAGTTGGAATATGTCAAATGTTTGAACTCAAGTTGTCTGCTTTTATTTCATGTAAGTGTCATGATTTGGGCAGGTAGTTTAATGGAAATATACCAAATATATCCAGGATCCTCTGTGTGGACTGGAGACTTGACAATTGATTTTCATTAACAATCATTTTAAACAATATTACAAAAGATTATTCTTTAGTTCGTTGTATGTATCCCCAAGGATACATACAAGGATTCCGTATTAAGGGAAAGAAAGCCATAATTCCAGGATTGTCAGGTGGCTTAATTATTCATTTTAATTGTTTGGGTTTTATGAAAAAGCCTGTCTATACATTTGAAGATTATGTTCCATATAAATTATGATTACTTTCTAAACCCTGGCCATTGCAAAGGGTACACATACACACCAGTTCCAATAGCTTGGAAATATGGCTAGTAATGGCCATATTTGGTTGGACAATCAAAAAAAACAAGAATGCTGTTCATAAAGGAAGATAACTGTTAACAATGAACTGAGAGCTAAGAAGTCTTACCAGGGAGAAAGCAAGAGGTACTGAGTGCTTTCAGCTGTTGTTGAAATATACAAGATTTAGGTGGTTTAAGCACGTCAAAGAAGGTATAAGGTTATGGTTGCAAGGTTCTGGTGGTCCCATTTCACAACAATAGTAACGCTCTTCATAGTGTCATGTGATGACCCTGATGATCAAATGCTGAAATTTCTTCCTAGTGCTTATGCACAAGTTTGAAAGCCAAGACAGGCAAACAGGTTAGTACAAAAAAAATCATATGCAGGTCCATGACCTCAGAAAATTTGCTAACTGATGTATTCACTTCAACAGAGTTTTTAAAGCTTTAATTTATATTACAAAATATATATATAAAATATATATAAAATATACAATATATATATATAATATATATTACATATATATATATATATAATATATATTACAAAAATGCTTCTTTTCCTTGCTTTTTAAAGCATATCAATATCTTCAAGTGTTGTGGGAATAATATGATATGGACATAATGCTATAGCTTTTTTTTTTTGTGTGTGTGTGTTGTATCATTTTTGAAGTTCAGCTGCATTCTATCTTTTGAGAGAATAGTGCTAAAAAATATGGTCAGCTGGAAGTAACTCTGAGCAGGATAGACTGGCTGCAACATTAACATGGAAGATTTTTCTTTGCATCTTCAACTCAGCAATGCTTTGCAATAAAAGACTCAGGCATAATTTCACAGAAGTATGAAAAAATGCTTTCCCTTATATTGAAGCTTACTTTTAAAGTATGTGGCAGCTTTACTTTGTCATCACCCTTATGGCTGCAACATTTTATTTCAGCTTTTGTTCTTCAATATTAAACTGAAATTATTTTTGTCAGCTTATCGAGGAGCAGTTGTTTTCCTTTACAATTTTCTTTAATGCACCTGGAAAACTGTTTTATACTTCAGAATTTTCAAAACTTATGTTCCTGTACAAGTGTTTAAGTTTACATATAAGGCTATCCTGCAAATGGCAATAATTGTCACAAACCATGTTCTTTTCCTCCCTTACTCACTCTATAAAAACACTTCCTTCTACAGGGAGGGAAGTTGCTAAATTGCTCCTGAAAATTAAATGCACACAGAAATTGAGGGATCAAAGTTGTATTGTTCAAAATGTCATGTATAAAGTACACTAGTATATGTTTACATTTTGCCTTAGAGATGAAAGATACTGACTTTCAATATACAATTATTTGCTTTGGTCTGGAGTTGAAGAAGCTGGTAGAAAGAGTTAGTGCATTTGACTCTCACTGTAGACTAAATTCAAAAGGTCTCTGTTTATTTCCCAGCCTTTTACTCTTATCCTTCCAACCAACTTTGGAAAAGCCAACATAGTATGTTTAACAGCTAATTAGGGGCCTTGACCTGAAATATGAGAACAGAAGAAGGAGTTTCGGGTCAAGAGGAAGGTGATTAGAAGGAACTGAAAGACATGGTAACCTTCTCTTCCCTGTCACCCTCTCCCTCCCTTGGAATAGTAGGAGTGATCATTTTTCTGATTCTTTCAGTATCAGCAGCTCCTTCATCACCACCCTGTGACTCTATCATCCTCCTTTCATCCTTAATCCTGTTTTCTGCTTCTAGATAATTTAAAAAGGGAAACAAGTAGCATTCTCTCCAGCTTCATTAGTTACATGGGAGGATAGGCAAAAATGACTCAGATCTTTGCTATTTATAAATCAGTAAATCTGGATCCTAAAACTGTGCTAGCAACAGAAGCAAGTCAAGACAGTACCAGTGTCTTATTTTTTTACCAGTTCATTATTTGTCTATCAAAAATGGAAAATGAGTTCAATGAATTTTAGATATTGATATCAATCACTTTTGTATATACAATCCATATTAAACTGTAATTATTAGAGCTATGAAAAACTCAGCTGTACCTTTTTCACAAACTGGCAACACATTTAATCTGATTTTCATTTATGTATGCTGAATATTCCCCAAACTTTTGTGTCATTGGTGTGAACAAAGATAGTGTCTCAAAGCAAAACTCTATCAAGAAAATGTGTAAACTTGCCTAGCAACAGCCACAGTGCATCTGATGAACAGCCCATCATAGCTCCAAGTATAACTATGATTTACGCAGCATTTACATTGAACACCACCACTAAAAATAGATTATTCTAGGTTCACTTTAATCACTGAGCCATTAACTGATTTATAGACTTGAGATTTCATCATAACACAATTCCTCTGGAATGGAACTACAGAAACTGGGAAGTCTTGTCAGAGGAATAAAAAGAAATAAATAAGCAAGCAACAACAAAACTAAAGGTATTCTGTTTCTTCTGTCCACTCTATGCTTATCAGTGTTAGAATTGTTAATCTGCACCACAGGATATGTTTGTGAACCAGAAGGAATTTAAAACTTGTTAGTCAGGACCAAGTAGAAATCTGTTTTTCTGAAAGTCCAGAGTATCTTCAGAGTGTCAATTCACCTTCAGTATTCAGTACCTCAGAGTTAATGGGCAGCCCATACTAATTCTATAACACACAGACAGGAGCAAACAGGCCCCACCTGGGGCAGTTTCTCCTATTGGAAAACAATAGGAATATGCAGATTTGTCCTTCTTTAATCAATGATCTATGGGCACGAGGGATATTATACACTTGCTAATGACATACCTGAAATATGGAATAGTCAATGGCCCATTAAATGCTAAATACAACCATTTAATCCGTCTGTGCATTTTTAATTGTAATTAAATTGTGCTAATGTGTCTGAATATTCATTGCCCAAAAGTATGCTATAAGATCTTGTTGCTAATGTCTAGAACTGATACAACTTTAACTCAGAAATATCAGAGACCTGTGTATGTCTCTGGAATAAAATGTCTTCTATGCTACTTTTACAACAGCATACAACAAAGAAACAGAAGTCTCCAGAAGCAAAAGCAAAATGTTGGCAGTGATAAACAAATAAAGAGAAACTATATAGGGTTCCAAAAAAAAACAAAAAACAAAAAGGTTTAATTCTTTCTTCACACCTCAAAAGTTATTTCATGAACTACATGGATGTCACCTAGCTCTATTCTATAATTATTTATACATATAAAAATAAAGGAAATAAATTACATTTTATACTGGTAAGTTCTACATTATAAACTGAGTTAGTACATCCTGATATACATATATTAAGAAAGAATAGCTTAGTTCTTTCTTCTGAATCTTCTATGCAAATGCTTACGAAAGATTCTAGCTTCCTGACAGTATCAAGCATAAATCTCTAAAAGTATAAACACTCATGTTTGCATTTTGAGTGTAAAACAGAACGTGGTTAACAGAGAACAAAATTTTCAATGGGGGATTCCACATTAAATAAATGTCCTTCATTTAGGAGTTCATTATTTGCTTTAATCCGGTTTTAGATAAATACCCAGAATTGTCATCTGGAGAGGGCAAAAGAAATAACTGCTTTGCTTCCACAAGATAAATGGTTATTTTAAATTCCAGATTCAGTCATACATGTTCATCATTTATATTCACTTTCAAATGCTACTACTAATAACAAATTTTGTCTGAATCTGTAATTCAGCTATATTGAAAGAAATTGAGAATTGGATTTCAAATTTTTTTCTTTTTTTTTTTTAATATAGAATAGGACAACACTATTTATGAGTATGAATATTTAATTATATTTGGATTATATTTGAAGCTGTAATTTGACAGTGTCTATTTCCTTTGTCACAAAGCTTGGGAATAAAATTTTTGCTAGTGTGTTAGAATACACAGCTGGGAATAGAAGAGTTTTGGAGATGATGCTCAGGGGCTGTTAGTTTCGTATATCTCCCAGTAATGATCTGAACAAAATACTACAGGCCAGTATATCTGTTTTGCAATTGCCACTTCTTAAGCTTGAATTCAGCTCAGACCTCAGACTGAGGTAGCAGTTAAGTGTTAAAGTCTTGTTTTCTATTTTTAAATGGTAAACGAACCCTAGCTGAAAATTTTATTGTTTTCATGTCCGCTTCCTGCAAGCATTAGCTCAGGAAGTGATAAAGCTGGCACAATTACCTATAGTCTTTTCAGTGACTAATGCCAAGTGATTTCCTGGCTAGTTATAAACAATGGATTAGGAAATAAGCCTCGTGACCAGGAAAGTCTAATTATTTTTATAGTTTTTTTCTTAAAGCTAACTGGCCTAAAGCAATAGATGCAATGAAACACATGAATACAATACCTATAACTAGTGATGAACAAGCAATTAAATGTCTGAAGTATCATTTTTAACAGAGTTTTTCTTCTGGTATTGATAACAGTGATATTAGTTATTTTTTTCCTTTCTCTTTAAAACTACATATTTTTTTAGGTTTTGTTCAAAGTACACTAATATGTTTGAATGCCTTAAAAATATACTTAAAAATAAACTGGGGCCAGAATCTCAGCTGAAGTCTTGCATGCTTCAAATGATCTTTTAGCTACTTCAATTCCTAACAGAAGTGAGGAAAACAGACCTGGGAAAAAGTTAAGAAAACATTTTTAATGATTTTTATATATACATGCCACAATTTGCTTTAGATTTGCTTTAAATTTAATTTTACATCATTTGTACCTTTCTTGATTGCATAATGCACTTTATTCTTTAAAATCCTACCAAACTGTGTACATTGACAGAGCAGGAAGATGGACTTCATCTAAGTGGTTATAAGATCTTCTAACCTCACATAAGCCAACGCAAATATTCTGCTGACTACAATGGCAAAAGGAATAGATATTAACACGGTACCAGGCAGTGGAGTTTCTTTTAAGAAAGCTGAAGATATAGGAAGACCTTTTTCCCCAGAGATGTTAAAATTTTGGGTCTGGGTCCTACAGGAGTTAAAGGATAAATCATCACTGAGAACAGTCAGCAAAATAGCCTCAGAATAACATAAAGAAACAGAAAGCCCATTTTCTTTATAAAGAATGAAAGACCAAAAATATTCGGCAATTGGGTGGTTGGGCTGCCTTACCTCAGTTTCCCTTAGGAAGGCTTTTAGGACATTGGAAGTTCTTAGTTTTGTTGTTTGAAAAATACTTTGAATTGTTTATATTGAATGATTCCATACAAATGCAAAATGGTATCTCTTTTAGACAGATGCATTGTTGGCAGAACCCAGATGAGAGAGATTTATTTATTTGTTTATTTATTTTTTAGTGGTCGGCTGGGTTTTAATTTGTTTGTATAATATTTTGTTCAGTGTAACTTTGAAGGCAGACTGACTGGTCTCTGTTGGAGTTTTTGGAAATCTGATGGAGGAAGAAATTGAAGAAATCAGCATGTATAAAAATTCTTCACCCTCCCACAAAGAAAAGAAAAATTGTGAAACTATTACTAAAGTAGTTGTGGTTTTCCTAGTGTTTAATCATGTAAAAAAAATTAAAAGGCACATGAGTAATTCTTCATCTGATCTTTCTCCCTCATTCCTTGCTGCCACTAGTCCTAAAATCCATGGTAATACAGGAAATAGATAGCAACCAGAAGCTAAAATGTAAAGCTGAGACTTCCAGTGACATTAGAGAAGGAAGAAAATATATTAGCAAAGAACTTGGGCCTTGGGTCAAGATGTCCTTTATTTTTTTTTTCCCCCTGAAGTAAACAGGTATGTCTATATATAGCTACTTGTTTGTACTGTTAATTTTAGAACTTACTTGACACACGGAATTTCTGTAGAGAGAAATAAATACTGTATTCCTAGAGAACATATATTTTTACATATATACATATACACACAATATTATTTGTCTTGAAGATGTTACATGTATATATTTCAGCTTCAAGATGAATAACCTTGTAAAGAACTGAATTTATATCATTAAGATTTAATAAATCTCTCACACTAAATTTAAAGCTTCTTGTGCATTTGTATTTAATATTAAAGTTTATTATTTTCTAAGAGCCTTGTGGGCTTGCGATTGTATAAAAAGAGGATGGCCTATGTCCAAGAAAGTTTTCACTCTTAAATAAAGGTTGAAGTAAACAATGCTCAAGAAAGGACCAGCTGCTTCTAAAGTTGCAGTTCCTGTTCTTGACACTACAGGGTAATTACAGAGACTAATTAATTGGAATCTTTAATGCTCATAGAAAGAGAAGGGACAAGGGAAGAAATAGTGAAGTAACCTGAGGACTGTATTATGATGTTTGGTACAGAAACGTTTTTATAGAGAAGTAAGAATGTGCAGCAGTGGAAGAGAATATTTCATGTTACTTTGCCAATGGTGTGGACAAAGAGGTTGAATGAAAACAGAGAGTCATAGGAAGGAATTTCCTATCTTCTGTAGGAACTGAAATACAGTAACTAGTACCATAAACAGCAGAACTATTGAAGATTAGTATCTTGTACTTAGATTGCATTGGCACCTGATAGAGTACAAGCTTCAGTTGAAGTTCATTCTGTTTTTAGAATATACAGTATGATGTTTCTCTGTGTAAGTTCTGTAGTACCTTGTTTGGATTGACAAAGCAAGTCAAGTCCATCTGTCTTTACCATTTTTTTAATATATTCAATGTCTACAAAATAAGTAGTTTAGGCCCCGTTACCTCTGTCAAAGTAGTCTCTTTGTCCAGCATATTTATGCATTGTTGGACAGAGGTTAGAGATGACAGAGGAGAAGGAGATACGGTATGATCTCATTTCCTTCAGAGACCAGACCAGAAATGACAAAAACTTTTATTAACATTATATCAGCTTGCTTGAATCTAAAGAAGGATCAAGATCTAGGCAAAGCTCTTGGCTGAATGCTATTTATTTTGAATTACTCCACTCATTTTTAACATTGTTTTGAAACAGGAATTACTATGAGAAAACCTGTGCAACAATTCCCAGGACTAAGCTTCCCTGGGGTTAAAGTTTCCACAATCTTGAGCAAAACATTTAAATGTTCAGCACTGCTGTCAGCCCAATGAGTCAATTAAAGGTCCAAGCAGTGTCAGTTGCACTTATTTCATTTTTTATACTTATCTTTTCCTGGATTTCAAGTACCTTCTGATCAGCTTTCTTATCCTATGAAAACATCTGTACAGAATTGTTTCAAATGAAGAGAAACTTACTGCAATATCTGTTCAGCTGTCAGACAATCAAGGTCATAAAAGGTGCAAAAATCCTTATCTATATGAGAACAGGCTAAAGTTAGCCCTTATGTAACCTCTCTGACTCCAATTACAACTTAGTTCTCAGTGGGGAAATGACTTTGAACTTGCACTGGATTTTTAAAAATTGTCTTTTCCAAGACCATTGGCCATTGTGCAGACAGGAATGCGTGCTTTAAAGGAGATCACATATGAGTTGTGGCTCCTTAGCTTGGTGGTTTATGCGTTTTACACGAGTTTTAGTTCTTTAGTACAATATGCTGGTCCAAAGACTAATCCAAAGACTAGACAGGATTGAGTTGTTTTTATCAGCTTTACTGTCAAATGTGTAATCAGTTCTGAGACTGGAGATGAGAACCAGGAACTCAACCCTTCGCTCCCTCCCTACAAATGACCTACAAACTAAATTCAGTTTAGATTTGAGTTCTGCTTGGATCTGCAGGATATACTGTATCATGTATGGGTAAACATTGCAATATTGAGGGCTTCTTTAGCATCTTCACAATATTTAGTGGTAAGTGTCTAAATAATTTTTACAGGTGGATTTTAGCATCTAAATTGATAAGGTGCATTCTAAAATTGTGCCTGAAGAACACACTTCTGTTTAGAAGATAAACAGAATTATAAAACTAGAAGGATCAATGTACAGGCTGGTAGATAACATGTAAATCCATACTGTGGGGCATGTGCATCCTGAGGTGTTCTTGCCCTTCCTCAGCTATTCACACTTCAGGAGCACCCTACATCTTCCTTCTATTATGTTAAGGATTTTCTTCAAGAGTACAGGACATATGTACTCAGTCTAATACTTACTCAGAACCTGAGCAGCGTATGACCCAGAACGCTGGACCTGGTGTTTACTATGGTCATATGAGCTTAAAAAACACAGTTTGCATTCAATTGGTTTGCAAAAACATGAAGAAATTTCCTTCGTAACAATTTGAAATTAGGAGGATTTTGAAAGAAGAACTAATACCAGAGAGGAAAAGGGCATGCAAAGCTATAGAGATTATTTCAGATTGCATTAGATTAGCTAATTAATAATTCAAAATATACAGCTTAGAACATCTGTTTCAATGCTGGATGTTTGAAGTTTGCATGTTACACACGTGACATCTTCCTGTAATAAAAAAGGAAATTTTATCACACAACCAATTTGGATTATTCCAGTTACATTATATGTTTACATCTACAGATGTTTTAGCAAGCATAAGTGCATATGAAAAAAGCTGCGTGGACAAAACTACACAAAATAAATACTTGCAAAAATTAAGAAAGTTTTCCACATAATTTGATAAAACTTAAATTTTGTGCTTTTTTAAAAATCACACAAATGAAGCCTTGATCATCCCTCCCCCCCTTTATTTACTGGCATTCTACTTCTATGTTAAACAATCTTGCTTACCGCATCTATAAAACAGGAATATAAAAGTTCAGACATGATCAGAGAGTAGTTGAATTTTGCCTGCCAGAAAAGTACTTTTAAAAAATCCCAAACCAAAACAGTGACAAAATCTAAACCTAACATCCAAATATTCATGTATAATAGTATGCAATGTTAACCTCTTGTAGATACTCCAACTGAATTACATGGCCTCAAGCCACCAAAAAATAAAAAGCATCTTACATGCCAAAAAGATAACTCAACTTTTTTTTTCAGCTTTCTTGAAGTGTGAGAATTTAGAAACTCATACATGGATTAAAAGAAGTTGTTATGGAACAATTCAGATGAGGCCCTTTCTGTCCTGGGAGCGTTTCCAATTCTCTTTACCCTTGTAAATTCAGACTGTACTATCCAGTTTCTCACACAAAATGCTTGTTCTTAGATATACAGTTCATCTTTTTATATGACTTCCTGGTCATTTAAACAGTTTTTCAGTTGAAGACCTAATTCAGACTCCCCAAAGATATTCCCATTGAATTTATAACTACTCAGTTATTTGGCAACTTCTGTGATTTACGTTTTACATCACTGCTTATACACTTATCAGTCTCTCAACACTATTGACATGAGGACCTAATTCTTTACACATTGCACGTATCATTCCTCATTTTGTTTATTCTCTCTTTTCAAAGGAAAAGAGAAGACATTGGAAAAATCAGGCAAATTAAAAGGACATTCAGACATGGACGCAACAAATTGTCTAAAATCTGTTGCTTCCCTTCTCAATTATGTAAGATCTTGCATTCGTCTAACTTTCATTTTTTCCATCTTCTCCAGATTAAGGACCCATTTACTGTTTGATTTTTCAAAAATAAGTAAGTGCCTAGGAAGGTAGTTATAGACCGCAATATAATCAAATCTTATTCATCTTTTAGATAACATAAATAAAGTACTTCAAGTTTCTCACTCTCAGGCAATTCTTCTCTCAGAAAAGGCTGTGGTTGCTTTCTATACTTTGACCTATGTTTAAAATCAGTCCAAAATATGCGAGTTACCCATGTGATGAAAATCCAAAATTAAGCTCCAGCTTAATTTGACTAGAAACCCCAGTCAGGGGATTACAGAAGATTCACATTTTTCTAGACATAGTTCTTATGTAAATTCCTAATGATTCAACAACTTAAAAAAACATGTATTCCTGTCCTGTAACTTGCATCTGATCTCTACCCTACTTGCATAGGTGCAAAGTAAAACACATTAAATAGCTTAGCTATGGAAGTTTTCTCACTGCAGCTTCTTTACTTTAGCCATTTTTCCCATTTACAACAGCTTCAGATACTGGATCTAATTTAGGACCTTGTATGCTTCCAAAGGGAGAAACAAATCTAAGTCCAGCAACAAAGTCCAGCATGATCCTAACCCCTTGGCTTGAATTCACAGTCTGCGGACTCATTACAGCTGCCAGAAACAGTTTTAGATACTGAGAAACGGAATAAAGGGAAAAGCTGTAAAAGAAGTGTTGTTCTTGGTTAGGTTTTTATACATTCAGCATTTATAATAATTAGAGTAAAATTATGACTGATCTTTTTCTTAGGTTACTATACTTGAGAACAGAGTTTAGTAAGCCAGTGATCCAGTTTGAAAAGTGCACAGGATATAAAAGTTGCAAAACTTTTAAACTTGCCTGAAGAATTTTCAGAGAATTATTACTATTTTATAATAAACATCTCATTTCACAATGACTTACAAAATAGTGGTGTGATGAAAGGGGAAAGCCTCTATTAGAGACAGCCAGCAGTAACAAATGATACTGCAGACTCTCATTATCATTAGGTGAGGTTCATTATTCAATGGAGTTCAAGCCCCAGCTCTGATCTGTTTGTAATCTACTTGGTCTACCCTTAGTGAAGAGAGAGCAGAAAGCAAATAATTGTGGGTCAAATCATAGGTAGAAACGGGAGTCTTTTTACGTTTAGGGTCTGGGAAGACTTGTTGAGAAATTTATGTTGAAGAGAGAGGAAGTATATGGGAGTGTCTGCACATTGAAACAGAGAAAAAATGTTGATAAAAACATGGGAATTTATGCAAAAACTTTTGTGAAGGAAATGTTATTTCATGTCAAAAATTAAGTCGAGAAGTAATGAAAGTTTTTGGATAACTAAACCTTTTATTTGAACTTGCCAAACATAGAAAACATATACATATATTTAATTTTAAAAGTTGTATTATTATACTGACAAAGTCAAACAAAACATCACATAACCAAGTGCAAGAGAAATAAGGCACAACTTCACATATGTTCTCTGAGTTCAAGAAATGTTTGGACAACACTCTCGGAAATACGGTTTCCTGTGTAGAACAAAGGGTTGGACTCGATGATACTTTTGGTTCTCTTGCAGCTCAGGATAATCTATTACAATATTGCAGTTCTCACCTTCATACACCATTTACATGTAAGTGGGGTTTATCCTCAGCATGGATGTCCAGTTACTAACACTGAAGATAATCAAAAAAATTATCATAAACCATTTATAAACACTTAGGCTGTACATAGCTTTTAAATGGGCATGCTTCTGTTTTCCCTGACGGACTTTAATTTCAGAGTATTCTAAGACAACAACCATTCTGTTAAGCAGTATCTTAAATTAGCTAGGGAAACATATGGTATGCTCTCTTATGGAGGTAATACTTTAGCTATTGCCTTCTTATCTAGGCGTATTGCATAAAATATCAGCCCAAGGACATATAAGGTCTTTAAATGAAATATAACACGTATTTGTTAGTAATAATGATTTGCAGCAGTGGCTGATTAGATAGTAGGCTTATCATTTTTTTTAACATATATATTTATTTTGGAAAATGTTTTTTCTTGTATAAAAATCAAAGAAATGTAATGTCTTTGCTGGGGGAAGGATAAATTTTTGTGAGGTGGTGTTAATAGAAGATGAAGCACACAGGTGAGGTAAGCGGTATTTGACAGAAGCCAAGGCATTCTGAAAAATATTCACACAATATAATATCTTCTCCTGTGAGCATGTTTACTTGTATTACCATACAGCTGTAAGTTGGCTGCAGTGGCTTTATCTAGCAAAATGGAGGCAACTGGAGCAACAGATGTGCAGGTACTTAAGCAGAGAAGTTCGTTCATGCTTCATTTCTTGCCAAAAGCAACATTGTATTTCCAGTTTACAGTATTATAACGCCCAACTGTTTCTTGCTTTAGAAGAAATCACAGTGCTTATACATCTTCCCTGCTGTCCTACAGCAACAAAATATTGAGTAATTGAGTAATTTGTACGTGACGTATTCCACTCATTATTCACTGCTGCTGCATACAACTTGCATGTCATCTTCTGCTCAACTTGCAAATAGCACTAGATAGAGTGAGAATGTAGCTCCTGCCGATTACTATAGAAAGTATCCAGAAACTGGAACACATGCCTCAGCCAGTACTGCTTACTTCTAGTGATGACTTTGTCAGTGCCTCACTTCACAGCTTGACAAAAATCATTTTCAGTTCTTCAGAAAAAGGTCTGCTAGAATATGCATATTCCACAGTGAGGCTGTGATGGTTAATATTAGTGTGTGAAGTACTCAGGATCTTTGTAGTGGCAGTGATGCAGATTCTAAAACATTTCCACAAGGTGTTTCTTGACCTACTATGTAACAATTTTGAATCTTGTTAGAAGTTGCATCTGTAGGCAGACTGTTCCTTCAGCAGTACTTAGAAAGCAGCCATGTCAAGAGTACTAGAGAAATTAAAAAGCAAAAGAGCAAGCAAAGGCATTAGATTTCATTTGAAAGTACTTCATTTGAAAGTACCCGGCCTGATGGCCTCAGACGGGTCCCTATCTCCAAGGGGAAAACGGATCCTAGGCCAGGAGCTGGCGGGGCTCATAGAGAGAGCTTTAAACTAGGCAAGAAGGGGGACGGGGCTCAAACAAGGCTTGTTGGAGCCGTGCCGGGGGAAACAATGGCTAGGCTGGGGAAGAAGGCGATGGCCCAGCTGAAGTGCATCTACACTAATGCACGCAGCATGGGTAACAAACAGGAGGAGCTGGAAGCCATCGTGCAGCAGGAAGGCTATGACTTGGTTGCCATCACGGAGACGTGGTGGGACCGCTCCCACGACTGGAGTGCTGCAATGCCTGGCTATCGGCTCTTCAGGAGGGACAGGCAGCACAGAGGGGGTGGTGGCGTGGCTCTCTACATTAGAGAATCTTTTGATGTTGTGGAACTCCAGGCTGGGAATGATAAGGTTGAATCCCTGTGGGTTAGGATCCGCGGGAAGGCCGGCAAGGCTAGCGTCCTGGTCGGGGTCTGTTATAGACCGCCGAACCAGGATGAGGAGACGGATGAGGAGTTTTATAGGCAACTGACAGAAGTTGCAAAATCGTCGGCGCTTGTCCTCGTGGGGGACTTCAACTTCCCGGATATATCCTGGAAACACAACACGGCACAGAGAAAGCAGTCTAGGAGGTTTCTGGAGAGCGTGGGAGATAGCTTCCTGACGCAGCTGGTCAGTGAACCCACCAGGGGTGGTGCCCCGCTAGACCTTCTCTTCACAAACAGAGAAGGACTGGTGTGAGATGTGGTGGTCGGAAACTGTCTTGGACAGAGTGACCACGAAATGGTAGAGTTCTCTATTCTTGGCGAGGCCAGGAAGGGGACCAGTAAAACTGCTGTCTTGGACTTCCGGAGGGCTGACTTTGAGCTGCTCAGGACGCTGGTTGGCCGAGTCCCTTGGGAGGCGGTTCTGAAGGGCAGAGGAGTCCAGGAAGGCTGGGCGCTCCTCAAGAAGGAAATCTTAACGGCACAGGAGCGGTCCGTCCCCACGTGCCCAAAGACGAGCCGGCGTGGAAGAAGACCGGCCTGGCTCAACAGAGAGTTGCGGCTTGTGCTTAGCAGAAAAAAGAGGGTTTATAATCTTTGGAAAAAAGGGCGGGCCGCTGAGGAGATGTACAAGGATGTAGCGAGGCTGTGCAGGGAGAAAATTAGAAAGGCCAAAGCTCATCTGGAGCTCAACCTGGCTACTGCCGTTAAAGACAACAAAAAATCCTTTTACAAATATATCAGTGCGAAACGGAGGACTAAGGAGAATCTCCATCCTTTACTGGATGCGAGGGGAAACCTAGTTACTAAGGATGAAGAAAAGGCTGAGGTGCTTAATGCCGCCTTTGCCTCAGTCTTTAGCGGCAATACCGGTTGTTCTCTGGATACACAGTGCCCTGAGCTGGCGGAAGGGGATGGGGAGCAGGATGTGGCCTTTGCTATTCATGAGGAAATGGTTGGCGACCTGCTAAGGAGCTTGGATGTGCGCAAGTCGATGGGGCCGGATGGGATGCACCCGAGGGTACTGAAAGAACTGGCGGAGGAGCTGGCCGAGCCGCTTTCCATCATTTATCGGCAGTCCTGGCTATCGGGGGAGGTCCCAGTTGACTGGCGGCTAGCCAATGTGACGCCCATCTATAAGAAGGGCCGGAGGGCAGACCCGGGGAACTATAGGCCTGTCAGTTTGACCTCAGTGCCAGGAAAGCTCATGGAGCAGATTATCTTGAGGGTCATCACGCGGCACTTGCAGGGCAAGCAGGTGATCAGGCCCAGTCAGCATGGGTTTATGAAAGGCAGGTCCTGCTTGACGAACCTGATCTCCTTCTATGACAAAGTGACGCGCTTGGTGGATGAGGGAAGGGCTGTGGATGTGGTTTACCTTGACCTCAGTAAGGCTTTTGACACCGCTCCCCACAACATTCTCCTCAAGAAACTGGCTGCTCGGGGCTTGGACTGGCGTACGCTTCGCTGGGTTAGAAACTGGCTGGATAGCCGGGCCCAGAGAGTTGTGGTGAATGGAGTCAAATCTGGTTGGAGGCTGGTCACAAGTGGTGTCCCCCAGGGCTCGGTACTGGGGCCGGTCCTCTTTAATATCTTTATCGATGATCTGGATGAGGGCGTCCGGTGCACCCTCAGTAAGTTTGCAGATGACACCAAGCTAAGTGCGTGTGTCGATCTGCTCGAGGGCAGGAAGGCTCTGCAGGAGGATCTGGATAGGCTGGAGCGATGGGCTGAGGTCAACTGTATGAAGTTCAACAAGGCCAAGTGCCGGGTCCTGCACCTGGGGCGCAACAACCCCAAGCAGAGCTACAGGCTGGGAGATGAGTGGCTGGAAAGCTGCCTGGCCGAGAAGGACCTGGGAGTATTGGTTGATAGTCGGCTGAATATGAGCCAGCAGTGTGCTCAGGTGGCCAAGAAGGCCAACAGCATCCTGGCCTGTATAAGAAGCAGTGTGGCCAGCAGGTCTAGGGAGGTGATTGTCCCCCTGTACTCGGCTCTGGTGAGGCCGCACCTCGAGTACTGTGTTCAGTTTTGGGCCCCTCACTACAGGAAGGACATGGACATGCTCGAGCGAGTCCAGAGAAGGGCGACCAAGCTGGTGAGGGGTCTGGAGAACAAGTCTTACGAGGAGCGGCTGAGGGAGCTGGGCTTGTTCAGCCTGGAGAAGAGGAGGCTCAGGGGTGACCTTATCGCTCTCTACATGTACCTTAAAGGAAGCTGTAGTGAGGTGGGGGTTGGTCTGTTCTCCCACGTGCCTGGTGACAGGACGAGGGGGAATGGGCTCAAGTTGCGACAGGGGAGTTTTAGGTTGGATGTTAGGAAGTACTTCTTTACCGAAAGGGTTATTAAGCATTGGAGCGGGCTGCCCAGGGAGGTGGTGGAGTCAACATCCCTGGAGGTCTTTAAAAGACGTTTAGATGTAGAGCTTAGCGATATGGTTTAGTGGAGTACTTAGTGTTAGGTCGGAGGTTGGACTCGATGATCTTGAGGTCTCTTCCAACCTAGAAATCTGTGTCTGTGTCTACTCATCTGGCATCTTCATGAGTTTCTTGAAGGGAGAAGGAAGTTGACTTTTCTAGAAAGACAGAGAAGACAGACTCAAGTGCTGATAACAGTCAAATATTCTGAACTAAGCAAACAGCTTTAGCTATGAGAAGAGGTGACAGTACCTGCTTACATGGATGTTTGGATCCTCTCATTTAATGGTTCAGTACTATCTTACTTTATTAGTGCTTGTGTATGCTGTCTCTTAACCCCTGTCAGAATAAGTGAAAAGTATTGCCAGCTGCCTAAATTAAGAGGAAAAAATATTTTCTGCTGCTGAAATTGTGTGAGGTATAAGCATATAATTATACACACAGACAAACCTATATAAATGTACTTCATTTTTGCTGTTTATATTTGTTTGACTTTTCCGCTGCACTTAAATTTGTTCAAGATTTGCTGCTGTAGGACCTTGAGATATCTTAGTCTGGCAAGACATCTCAGACACTGAAATTGCTGTTTGGTTTATACACTTTGCAGACCTGTAATGCAATAACGCATCCTTTAAATCTCTTCAGCATTCCACCTTGGAGCTTAATCCACTTGGATTGCATGCAGGGCATTAATTGACATTGTCTGTTTTCATGACCCAGTCAAGTGTTTTACAATAATTACAATGAACAATATGAACTTGCTGCATAAGCGTAATCTGTAGCAGTGTCATGAAGAGTGGCTGTTGCCTTTTAGAGTCTTCTAGGACAATAGTGACAGACATTTTTGTCCAGTAACTGATACTTCTCATCAGCAGCTGACTATCTTGTGATCATATTGAAACACTTTCACCCTGATAAATTTTATTTTCAGTGTATTGTCACTGTATATATTTCTGCATTTATTTAATGCATGCAAATAAAAATGAAAGTCTGAAAGTTATTTGTGTCTAGCTACTGCTGCTACGTGAATAGTGTCTGAACATAATTGATATGTTTTAGTTCCACCCATGATAGTCAAACCAGAATGGCTTAGCAGTGGTCATTGGAAGAAGAGTTGCTTTCACATGGTAATTTCTTAAACAGCAGCTGTAAGTATTGCTATCTTAAATACATTTGAAAAATACAGTTTGGTAACTGAATCATTTAATCAGATTGCTATATTAGTAAAAATACCTCCTTCTGCTACATCAAACTGAATCTCAAGGTTTTATTCATTTATGTATTAGGTACAAGAACATAAATCCAACCATATTAGTACCTGACCATCTTTGAAAGACTTTTCCTAATAGGTGGAATGGACAGTGAGGTAGATCCATGTTTTATATGAAAATCTGTGGAACTATAGTTCATAGCTGGCTTCTCCTGGTATGTTTTGTTAGTATTCTAACTTTAGTTACAAAGTTGATAGCAAAATGTTTCAGAACTTTAAAAAAAGTGATAATTTTGAAAGTCTTTGTACTGACATACTTCATTAGGTATTTCATCAAAAGTTCAAAATGATCCAAAATCTTTTCCAGCTAGTTTTCCTGGGATGAAATAGAGGAAATATTAAAGATCTTCAGCATTTCAATAGAAAATCCTCCTGTATGCCAGGGGTAAATGCATTTTTCTGTTAAAAGTAGTGTTTTACAGGCATCTTCTCTGGCCTAAATAAAAAAGTTAAGCATAAGCACCATGCAGGATATAAGAAATCCTATTTTCACTTTTTATAGTCTTCATGATTATATTTCTACTAACAGAATATATACTCTATAAAGAAAAATGATTTATTTTCATACAAGAGAACTGTATTAGTTCTTCAGGAACTGTGTCTACAGTCTTGAAGTTTTAAAAGCTGGGCTTGACTTACGTTGTAATGTGCTTGAACAAAAGTGATACCATAATTAATGAGTTTCTGAGTTTACCATTTCAGATTGCTAGTGGAAATAAGTGCTCCCTCTGGCCTTGGGCAGGTACAGTGCTGGCAGCCTGTCTGCTTGATGTTGCTATTGTAGAGCATGTGCAGCAGAAACTGCAGTTAGATCTTGAACCAGCTCTGAAGGACTCTGAAGGTCACATTTTAGCATCTGTTTTCCTGTTTTTATGTAAGGTTTAACTCTTCCTTAGCAAGAATTTAGTGATTGTGATGGGACCATCAAATATTACTAGAAAAATTCTTGCCAATGCAAGGTCTTATTTCTTATCAATACCTTTTAGAAAGAGAACTCTTGGAGGAAAAAAAAGAAGTGTAATATTCCAACTATCCAGTGAAAAGAAGTCTAGCTCAGCTGTTCATAAGCCTTAGAAGAAGAGTTTCTAATCTCAGACATTTCACCCATAAGTGTAATTACAGAAGACAAAGTAACTTCCATTCTGTAGTAAAGCATACTGTCAGTTATAGAGCGTCTTGTAATCACACAGCACATAACATAATTCACTAGAATTTGTTTCTGGATGTTGATAACTTCATGAAGATCACATGAAGACACATACTATAGACCACTGTATGAATAATTTATCTTACTACTCTAGCAGATAGTTAAACCAAAAAAAAAAAAGAAAAGGAAGAAGTTTTACTGTAGATGGAAAGGTTACAACACAGGCAATTAGCAGGTGAAGGACATGTACTTAACCTTCTCCACTGTTTCCCTCAGCCTTCCATGTTTCCCTCAACACACATTTCTCCTAGGCTGTTATTTCTTCCATTGGCTATGGTAACATTTTCACAGTAAAGAAGAAAACTACTCGCTAAACACATGAATTTGCCCTAACTTGCCCACACTTATGGATAAAGAATATTCCTCTTTAGTTAGGATAACTAAAACTCCTGCAAAACTACTGCATAGGAAATAGTACACAGTCTTTCTGAAGCCTACAGATGGAAATAAAGGAACTGACCTAGAAGCACCTCAACAGAATGATTTAGGCTCTAAGCTAAGTTGATGAGGGTAGGAATGGCTTTATGGAGGCATTAAATTTGTCATAGGAGGGAAGGCAAATAAAGTTTCAGACCTTTGCTGCCAATAGCATTTTATGACATGCATGCCCATCTTAGTCTTCAGATATTGCTATTTTCCTAAAGCTGTGGAACTTCACAGCCTCTCCACTTTCTTGTTACTCAGATGGCTTTCCTTTCAAATTAGGTTTCCATCTTCCTCAAATACTTGAATTTTCTAACTATCCTGTATTAACTTAAAATTTATTATTGGCAAGTATTTCTTTCTTACTTTCTTTAGTCTCAGACCACACTTTCCTGTGGGAACAATTTACCAGTTGAGATAAAAAGTTACAGAATTGATAATGTCTGTCATACAGGAGCAAGCAAAATCATCCCCCAGAGCAATTTGTTCTGATAAGGTTTATTTGCACTTCAACAGGCATGACAGTTGCTTTTCTTATCGATCACACCCTGTCCCTAGAAGTCCAAGAACTTATTGAAATTAGTACTTATAAGGATTTTAGTTCCTGTATATACTATGTATCTTATGAATAGGATATGCATTTTAACATGTATGTGTTGAAAAGATTTAACTAGGGATACAAGGCAGGCCAAAAAGTCTTGGTGCAGACTGCAATATCAGTGATTGATTAAACTGTTGGAAACCTTCTTCAACTTGGATACTACCTTTTAAGCAAACAGAAACTGGATGTATTAGCTAAAAATAAATCTAGTAAAGGAAGACAAATCAATTTACTTGTTAGGATTTGAAGGGTATTTGTCAAGATGAAATATTATTACTTTCTAACAAAAGACAAGAGGATGACCTCACGGCATTATGGTTTGTGAAATATAAAGCCTGAAATGTGGGGTCTACAGCTATTCTTAAGTCATAGATACAGGCAGGAACATTTCCACATGAGAACCTCAATGCAGGAAAATATGGTTAAATATCCCATGACACAAGCTGTCCATTTGCAATTTGAGGTTGTTAACTTCCTGATAAGTTAACCCATAGCAAATGTTTGCTTAAAAAGGTAGGTTTGAGAAGCAAAATGAAACTCTCAATCAGTCTGAGCTTTGAGTTTCAAGACATCCACATCCAAGATTACAAACTGACTACTTACTTAGGTAAACATAGCATTTTGGCAGAGCCCAGCTATGTGCTTTGATCTTTTATAGAACACCACCACATTCTCATGCACTTCATACTGAATGAGCTTTTCCTCAAAATTCTAGCTTCTTCTGCAGGTGAATACATCTTTTGATGTTAAAAGGTGTCATACACATGAAAACGTCAAAATATTTATGTAGTTGCATACATTAGAAGGGACAATTGCAGCAGACTAATTCATATTGTTCCCTCTCTCCTTAAGATTTGACCACTGTCACGTTGAAGAATTTAGCTTCAGTCTCTTCTTGCATCAATACCTCTGAAGTGAATTCTTCATATTTGTAAGGTCAAAAAAGAAAAGTTCACACTTATTTTCTTGGGCTAAGGAAATTGTTTATTTTTATATCTCAGGAAAATTTCTCTATGAATAAATTGTTATTTCATGAGTTACTTTCTATCCTGTTTCCAATCAGATATAGAGTTTGTTTTTGCCATGTTGCCAGCAGGAGAACTGTTTGTTTTGGGAGGTTGGATCATGGTTTAGACCCATGTGCCTAAAAAAGAAGAAATTAGTTTTGATCAACTCAGGGAGGGGATAAGTAAATAAATAAAATAATCTGAATTAGTGTCAGCTTGCTGGAATTTATAATTTGAGTAAAAAAGAAACAGAAAATTATCTTAAATATATAAATATGCCATTTTGATGACTTCAGTATCTTTTTGTTTGTTTGGGTTTTGTTTTATAATGAAAAACTGTGATGGTCATATTCTAAACTCCTACAGAAATCTCTAGAGTGCATCTGTGTTTGGATTGTCTTATTATCATTCAATATAGCCCCACAGTGGAGACTGCAGTTCATACTTCTGTCAATGCCATTCATTCAACAAAACACTTAGCTAAATTTGTCTTGTTAATGGCATTAATGGGGGAAATAACTTGAGTGTACTGAATCACAACAATCCATCACCCAGTGAGATCCTACAAGAACAGGGCAGGATGAAGTGTTAATGATGATTTAGGCTTAAGTTTTTTGCTTGTTTTAACTTTTTTTTTTTTGAGAGAGAGAGAGGGGGAGAGAAATATCCTCAACTAACCGTAAAACTTCAGATCTGAGTCCTGATTAACTGCACAAGTGAATTCAAAGGGGTAGCATTCATGTGGAAAGCTCAGAACTAGTATTGGAAAGTTATAATTATTTTCCATTTCGGTATTTATTGTGTGATGGGCACTGAGCAAGCTTGTAAGATGATATGTTCATAGTTTACCCTTATTCACTAACTGAAGACAGGCAGACACAGTCTCCAGACAAAATTTAACAAAAGGAACAAGTACAACCAAGATGTATTCATATCTTGCTAGTTCCCATAGATGACAAAGTTATCCCTATGACTCCAAAGTGTTAAAGTAGATTTAAAAACAAACAACAAAAGAAAAAGCACCACCACCACAAAAATCTGTTATCTCCATCTTGTTCACTCCATCTTGTTATGATGATGTTATCTCCATCTTGTACACTCATGGATTTTTATTTTAAATCTAGCTTCACACCTCATCTTTCTTCCACTGACCCATTAGTAAGATAACTTTGGTCTGGGGTACTGTACTACTGTCAGTGCACCTCCATTCATCATTCAAGAAACCAAGAATGACAGGCACACCCAATGCATTGAGAGATTTGTTAGTGTTTGTACTTAAAAAAAAAAAAAAAACAACACTTGGGCCTGTTTCTCATCTGATGCACTCAACTACTGACCACCTGGTTCATATTTCAGACATGAAACATGCCTTAGAATAAGTTACTTGCACTTTGATATTCATTTGGAAAACATAATCAAATAATAATGAAATTAAGGTATTCACAGCCTTTTTTTTTTTCCCCCACTCTACTGTGCAACAGTGCAGTATGTTCCCTCAGTAGAATAGTTCGTGTATTAGTCTTAACTATAACTTCCTTATAGTCTTCCATAGTCTCCAAAAAGGAGAGTATCCCTTACAGGGTAAAAAATAAATATTACTGTTTTTAAACATATTCCAAACCAGAAATAATCCCATAGTCATATAAAGTTACATCAAATACTAGTCACAGGTTACTCCAGTATAATTCAATTTAATACTTACTGTGCAAAAAAAGCTCCTTTTGAAGCGTAGTTAAAAGATATGGCGTAGAAGGGAAGAAGAAACCTTTTGTTGTCTTATAAAGCTTTGGTATTTGAAAAGTCAGAATAAATTTGTGCTTGCACATATAAAGAGTTTGTGTGCATATCTTATCTTTATGGCTTTGCTACACTGAAAATACATTGGTTTAAAATTGTAATAGAAAGAGCAGTAAAAGTGAGCTGGTCTGCAAGAGAAATCAGACCAGGAACTAATGATAGCATCAAGATAGCAGGCGCAGAGAACTCACATACAAGGCATGCAGTCCCACTATATCTGAGCCAGATGAGCTCTGCAGGTCTAGTGAGCACTAAGCCTGCTTACAGGGCAAGGACAGCAAAGTGCAAGGCAAGGCCAAAACCTCCAACATAGCTCAGACAAGGGAGAAGGCATGGCCTATAGCCTGAACTTAAATGCAGTCAGTGGATAAAATATGTGTGGGTGGGAGCCCAGATGAGGTTAGTCAGGGTAATTAGACCCTGCTGGTGTACTCAGGGCCTTGAAAGGAGGTACATAATTGATTAATAGGTGGTGTTTGTAGTTAGGAAATACATTTAAGGAGTACTTCCTGTACAGATCCTGCATGACTTACTGTATACCTGAGTAAAACCAACTAAGCAACCAACCTGATATGATCTTATGTAGATAAACAGTCAACCCACCTACATAATTACTCTGTAGTTATTTTTATGGTTTCCATTAAACCCCATTCATAATAATACATCAAAGTATTTTACAGATCTTCAGCAATGCAACTTTAGTAAGTTACAACTGTGTTTACAAATACAGGTTACAAATGAATTATTACCCAAAGATGCATATGCTCTGATCCAGTTCATTAAATGTCAAAATAGTATGACTCATATGTCCACAGAGAATATCTTTATCTAAGTATTGATCTATACACCAACCAGTATTCCTTGCATACATCAGCTCAATTCATAAAACAACAGTTTGTTACAGAGGCAAATATCTAAAGCACAAACACATCAATAAACTTTATGCATCAACCAATAGAAGGTGTATATACATATATACAACTCATCCTTGCACAAGAAAAAAATCTTGCACAAGACTCATTTCTCTCCCTCTCTCTTTTTAAATATATATAGCATACGCAGCAATCTAATATTGGCAGGATTTATATTAATTATTATTTTGATTATTTTTATTATCAACATAACTTCCAGAACAGTGAAAATAAGCGCCCTTCTAAGCGCCCTTCATGCTTAGAGATTTCTGATTCAAATCTGGCCAATGTCAGCAGTGGTCAAAATCTTTGTTGATTTTACTAAGAATTTGTTTAGTTGTGGACCTACGCGAGACTTAGATACACATCGTTACTCTGCCTTTTTAAACTTTGGTGAGTTACTTTGCTCATCTGTTCTCATATTCTTATTGATAATTCTTTCATCTCCCAACTTCTATTTGTTCAATATTGTAGGCTATTTAGGCCAGAAGGTGCTTAGGACTTAAGGGTGTAATTACTTGCTCAACTGACCAGTCAGTGTAGTTATCTAATAAAATCAGAGTGCACTCCCCACCACCACCTTAAAACAAATAAAACAAACAAACAAACAAAATCAACCCAATTATTGTAACCTGTGGTCTATAATTCTCACTTTATTTGACTTGTTTTGGAAAAGCCAAGAATCAAACAGGTGATTGAAAATGAATTCATGACCAGCAAAGAAATTCTTCCATATGAGGAATGGTAATTACTGGCCAATACTATGTATATGATATTTTCCTACTCTACCATTATAGTACTGCTGAATTTGTATAGCTATTGATCCAGAATTTTCACTGAGGCAAATTAAATCATCACCATCTATAAAAAACCTCTATGATATGTGATACAAACCATGGGATTATTTTTCCTACACATACATATAAAACATACTAAATGCGTATTTTCTTTCTTGTGTATTTTTATGTTTACCAATATATATATATAGATATTGCAAAGGTTAATCCTGAGGTTGTAAATTATACTACTATTCAGTTTTATGTTTTTCAGTTTTCTTCTGCCATCTTTGTTTCATCAGCGCTAACTTGAGATCAGTATTGCTGATTTTGCTACTCCTGCTACAGCCATTTGTAATTCTTTCTCACAATACGATAAGCTCGGCTTTGACAGGTGTATTTAGTACTCTGATGGTCCTCAGACTAATAAATACATCAGGCTTGAGAGGCTACCTTCCCTTTGGACTATTTAAAGAACCAGTCAACCATAAAAAATGACATTAACCTTTATTTTAATTTTGCCTCTCTGGTACTGCAGGAGGTTTTCAGGAGTTTGCTGTCATGAGCTGTAGTCAGTGTAACACTTCTATGAACTGATACAGTACTTCTATGAACTGATACAGTACTTCTATGAACTGAATAGCAATGGCATGATGTGGTCAGTGTCCAGTGACAGGAAACAAAGGTGAACAGTTAGTTCTAGTGAAAATTTCACTCTGAATGCCTACTTGAATGTTGTAACATGTTTAACTTTTAATGATTTGCATGTACTTAGGGTGACTGAGTCTCTGAACAGGTGCTGTTGGGGTAGCTCTGAAGAGGCTGACACAGCACCAATAATGCCATCCAGAGATGTTAGCACAGCGCTTGAATAATATAGCTTTTTTAGCATAGTACTATGCCTAAACCATACTGTGTCATAAATGAGATGAAATGCTTTCCTTTAGTAAACAGAGATACTAATTTCTTCAAGTGATCAGTTTTACATTTTTCCTTCCACATGTCAGGCCCCTGAGGGCACCCACCACAGGCCTTGCTGCTACTGCCCAGCCCTCAGCATTCCCCCACCCTGCCGTGGCCCAGGACACCTGTCAGACCCTGCCCCACTGAGGCCACAGCGGGGCTCATCTCCAGATCCCTATGGCCCTGCCCTGCCTTGCCATGGTCCCCACTGAGCAGGGCCTGTATCCTGGCCTTGGCATGTCCACATCCCCAGGGAGGTGCTCAGTGCTGAGGGCTGAGGCTGCCCCAGTATCCCCAGCTACCCTGCTCCTGGCTGGGGTAGTAAGACAGGCACTGAATGCTAGGCCTTCCTGTGCCCTGCCAGGAGCCCCCAGCCAGCACCCTGACAGATGATAAATATTATCTTTCAGACCTTTACTGCTCTTCACTGGGCAGATATGAAACAGCAAAGGAAAAAAAAAAAAAGACTTTTAAAAATATACACATCTCCTGATAATGGTGATATATAGAGAGAATCTCATAAGGTCCGTCATCTAAAATGTCTGCAATTCATGCTTTTGCTACCACTACTTAGCTTTCTTCCCCTTCATTTGGGTAGGCTACATCATTTATGTAGTTGTTAACAACTTGGAGCACTGAAACAGGCACTCATAAAATATAAGCAAAATTTCATATTAAAATTTGTTTGAAAAATATAAATAAATGCCAAAAGCATGGTAGAACTACAGAATAATCTGCTTCTTGGCTTGAATAAATGAATATTAAGATGAAATCATTAAAAAAAATCAATATATTAAAAAAGCCCTTAATTTCAGAAGTGAAAATTCTGTGTAAAATGTAAACAAATATAACAAATAGTTATGATGACAGTGGTAAAAAATTATAGTTAAATATTGTGGACTTAAAAAGTATTTGCTGGAAGAAGAAATTGGTGATATCAAAGGATTTCTTTGAAAGCATTGTCACTTCCACAGGATAAAACATATACATGAAAAGGAATAAAACAACAAAAATAACATAAATGGTAGTTGTTCTGATTTCCAAGCCTTTAGACATCAACACTTTAAGCCTCAAACTCTAGCTGTTTTTCATTTATTTAGTCCTGTTGCTCAGACTTCTACCTCAGTGTTTATGCTGTTCTTTTTTCTTTTTCTTCTGCATTTTTATGCTTTGTCTGCAGACACACAGACTCACAGCACCCCCAGCCTATGCTGTGACCCTGCATTTACTCTATCAGCCACTAGAGAAAATGAGTTAAGCCTAGTTGCTCAATTGCTGTTTAAGGCTTGCCTTGTGCATCAGCTTTTAATGATTACTCCTATATCATATCTGAATAAAGGGCAGTGGTTAGGCCTGCAAAGTTCACCATGGCTGTGCGTATATTCCTAGATTAGTCTCTGAATCTGAAAGCATATTTCTGTTTAAAAGAGGTGAATTTAGTTTGGCATTTTAATAAAATCTCTCAGCATCCACCAAGTTAGAATCAGAGTGGTTTAAGTTGAAAGGGACTGTAAAGATCATCTAGTTTTGACCCCCCTTCCACGGGCAGGGATACCTTCCACTAGACCAGGTTGCTCAGAACCCTATCCACCTGTCCTTGAACACTATAGAGATGGGGCATCTGCATCTTTTCTGGGCAACCTGTTCCTGTGACTCACCACCCTCATGGTAAAGAACTCATTCCTTATATCTAATCTAAATCTACCCCTTTTTTAGTCATTACCCCTTGTCCTATCACTATGCTCCCTGACAGAGAGTCCCTCCCCAGCTATCTTGTAGGCCCTCTTTAAGTACTGGAAGGCTGCTGTAAGTTCTCCCCAGAGCCTTCTCTTCTCCAGGCTGAACAACCCCAAATCCCTCAGCCTGTCCTCACACAGTAAGTTTGCTTGATCATCCTTGTGGCCCTCCTTTGGACTCGCTCCAGCAGGTCCGTGGACCTGCTGGGGGCCTCACAGCTGAACGCAGTACTACAGGTGAGGTCTCCCAAGAGCAGAGTAGAGGGGGAGAATCATTTCCCTCGACTTTCTGGCCACACTTCTTTTGATGCAGCCCAGAATACAGTTGGCTTTCTGGGCTGCAAGTGCACATTGCTGGTTCATACTGAGTTTCCCATCAATCAACCTATCCCCCAGGTCCTTCTCCTTAGAGCTGCTCTCAATCCATTCCCTGCCCAGCCTGTGTTTGTGCTTGGGATAGCCCTGACCCAGATGCAGGACCTTGCACTTGGCCTCCAGCATGTCAACCACACCACACAGTGTGGTGTCATCAGCAAACTTACTGAGTGTGCACTCAATCCCACTGTCCATGTCGCTGACAATGGCGTTAATAATGCTGGTCCTATTAGCAACCCTGGATGAATGCCACTCTTTTACTAAAAGGGAAAGTATTAAAAGGGAATTTAGGAAACAAACAAAACAAATAATCCTCTCATATAGTTGTAATTATTTGAAAATTTGTGGTAATGATGCAATAGAATAAAACAGTATTATGATTTGTACACTGTAATCAAGTTATGTTTCTCATAGTCAGGTGTGAAAGAAATGAAGGTTCCAGAGTAGTGTTGTGTCTCTTTATATCATAGCCGTTCAACTAGCATGTGAAAGATTAAGTACATGATAACAAGTTCCCAGTTCAGCTTGGACAGACAACTTCTCACAAATATAATAGGTTTTCAATAAGAATTTCCAAGGAGGTGTAAATCCTATCATATCCAATTGCTCTTATCCTTTTCAATAAAATCTTTCTAACTTTCCAGAGCTCAGCTCCCCAGATTTAATGTGATTGTCTAGGACAAAAGAAAGTGAACATTGCCACGTATGCTTTATACTGAGTGGAAAAAGGAACAAGAATTTCAGCTTTTCAATTTATCTCTTACTCCCTTTCCTATCCCCAAATCAAAGCAAGCTTATTAGAAAGTTGGGTCATGGTCCTACTGTGCAGAATATGATTAGTCACAACAGCTTTATGAGTCTTAAACAGACATTGGTACATAGACATTGGTAAACTAAAAATAACTCTTCTCAGGTCTCCCTGAATATATGTTACTAGATTTTTCCAGCAAATCATAAGTCATTCGATGAGAAAAAAATACTATCGTTACAGACTTCAATACCTAACACCTGCTAAATGGATAATTCATTTTATCATGTCTGACATAACAGAATTACTAGCTGTTATTATGCCACCCTTAAAAGAGTAGCCAAGGGAGCAGCTGAGCACTGATATGCTTCAAGCTTTGTTCACTTCTTAACTACAGAAGGCCATTTTAGGCAATCTGCATATTGATTGCAGAAATACTGGCAGGTGGTTTGACTGATTCGGCTGAGAGGTGTCATAACCTTCAAAAAAGCCTGTCAAACATTTGAAATAGATATTTCTTGAGTTGAGACTATCAGAGATAACAAATCTTATCCTATATGTATTAAAGCTGAAGTTTAACACTAAGTATTAAAAATAACATCGTGATAATTTAGATTTTTGCACTATTGTAATGCAGTCCCCTACATAAAGCAACCATGTTTGTGATTTAACAGCTTCCCATGTCATGTTGCTTTTTAGAAGATATGTTAGAGCTATTGAAGTCACAGTTTCCATAAATGACCATTAACTAACCCGATGCAGTCTTCTAGCTGAATTTAATGTACACTTTGATCTTGTTACCTGCTGTTTCCAAAAAGAGTTTTCTGTCAATGGATAGGGGCATTTGACCTTATATATTGAATTTTACATTAATATATTTTCTTTGAAAATAGATACAACTTCTAAAAAGACATCCAGTAGGTGAAAGTAGCAATTGATAAGGGACCAAGTTCTCTTTTGTTGAGGTAAGGCAAAGAGTACTTTTAAATTAAATCTCAACATTGTGATTCATCCTTTTTATAAAAGGTAAGCGAGAATGATAAGGATCAGCATGAAGAGATTATTTCATGAGGTTTTACTGGCAATGATGCAGAGAGATGGAAGTAATTTTATAACCATTTGAGAAGGGATAGAAAAAGTTAACTTCAGCTATTTCAGACCATACAAAACCTTTTAATGCAGATCTATTCTTCTCCAAGCTAAACCAGATTTGCCTTATAAAATGGTTAAAATGATGTTGATCTTCTAATTCTTACTTTTAAAAAGCTCTAATTTATTATTAAGAGATCTTAATAATTTATATGTTGTTTATAAAGATGTGTAAAATCTGAGGTAAACTTTGAGCTAAATTTTTGCTTCACAAGCTGAGTTTCTTTAGAAGAGGCTGTTGTTTTTTTACTTTAACTTGCTTTCCCTTGAAATGGAATCTGTACTTCAATAATGAACAAGCATCTCACTTTCTTGATTGTTTTTATTGTTGTTAGTTTTGTTAGTTCTTTTATTTGTTTCTTAGAGAAAGACTTTGATGCTATTTTATATTTGAATTCCCTTCAGTGTTTGTTAAATGCCTCTGTTATGGCATTCTAAGGTTGAGTAGTTGATGCACCTAATTTGTTCTAAATTTTTAATGCTCAGAAGAATGCCGTAGTTACAGAGGCAATTACATCCACCACTAATCCTACCAAACAAAAATTAAATTATGTCAAATAATTCTGAGTTATTTAAGTAGTTAACTTTGTGTTTGAGTAGGTGTCTGAGAGATCTAGTAGTTATCAAGTTACTTCCATCCTTATGCATTCACCCCTAACACACCTCCTGTATTACAAGTTAAGTATATTTTAATGATGAAGTTTGACACAATAGACAACGTTCAAATCTTCCTAAATAGCCTGAAAACTGTAATATCTCAATACTGCTCACATTTTTTTTTTCTGCCAAGTTTCTCTGAGCCAAAATGGATGGGAAATTACGATACTTGGCAGTAGACAAAAATATATGAAGTTGCTGTGAAGCCCTCTTAGTGAGGGGCCAAACTATATTAAAATGCACTGTAGAATCAAGTTAAATCAATCTGTTCATTTCAATTGCATCGGTGTGACCATAGTATTTGATGGATGAATTTTTTCAAGGCTCTGTATTATACAGAATATGGTTACATGCTTAAAGTTTACTTAATGTATCATGAGGGTAAAGGAGAGGTGAAGAAAGGTGGGGATTTTTTTTTTTTTTCAATCTTATGGCATATAAAGTAAGTAGTATCAAAAAGCACATACAAAAATAGAAAATAGTATAACTTCAGTTACTAATGTGAAATTAAACTAAAAGATAGCAACAGTTTAAAACAATGACTGACAAATTCAAAGAGGAAAAAAATCATGAAGCATTTTTAATACAGTGGTATGACTTCTGGTTTAGGATGTCCCTAGAGCAAGTTGGTAGACTTACTGGGGGATAAATATCTAAAGCATAGATGAACACTTTCTTGAACATACTTCTCTCTAAATATTCCCAAATTGCAGCAGAATTCTCAGTTACATGGACCTTTGGTGTGGCCATATTTATCATGTCCAGGACAGGACCAGGAATGTGTTTTAAAATGAGTTCCTTCTGCCAATAACAGACTACTATATAGCAACATATATTTATTCTGTTGACAGTTGACGTAAGTCTGAAAAACAATGCTATAACTGTGCTAACAAAAAGGTTGTTGTTTAGACATGTTTGTAGTAAATACGGCTCTGTATCAACTTTAGATGACTTTTGAGGGGAGAGTACACAAAGAATAAAGGCACAGATAGTGTCTGTGAGACTGCCATGTAATTCTGAGATTGTGTTTGTACGCATGGCATATTTATTTGGTTATTTGATGTGCAACATCAAGATACGTATATTGCAAAACATTTTCATTTTTGAAAATGGTAAAATCTTGTGAAAATGTTTCCTGTTTACACTGGAAACCACATGGTGTAACAGGTTCCTTTCTGATCGTCCTGTAAATAAAAATATTAGCAAAAGCTGTGTTTAGGTTTATGTGCTTGTGCAGGTGGGAAACTGCATGCTGAGTGTCTGGATTGTCTGTTAGAGTGTCTTTACTGTTTCTTTTCTGAGGTAATATGCACCTGAATCCTACTGACGTGCCACGTTAGAATATAACTATAAAGTACCTTCCAATCCACTCATCTGATTTCAGGCAACCTTATTAATTTATTTATTATTTTAACAACTGTTTCAGAAACTCTCAAGGAACCTAAGACAGTAGTTAAGAACAGTAGTTTAAGAATAGATTTTACAGAATATTATTAATGATCTTGTAGCGGGCAAGCAAACAAACAAAAAATCAGGAACTGTTCATCATTTCTCTTTTTCCTGGACATAAGGGAAGTTAATTCCTTTTGCTTGAACGTGCAAGTGTATTCTGCTGGGGAAGAACAATGCAAGCTCTTCAGAGGATTTAGTATCTGATTTGCAGAAGAAAAATGCCAAAAACATACTAGAGACTCAAGCAAACAGCAATGCAAAAGGAAAGAGCAGAGATACCTTTTACATGTTGTCATGCTGGACAGTGAAATATAAGTACACTGTCATGTGTTCATGGAGGGACCTGGCGTTTTTCTTGCAAGGACGAATGATTCAGCTGCAAAAATTATTCATATCCAAGTTAAAGCAAATTATTCCTTTGACAGGTCCAATTGTAGTTCCTGTAATATATTCATCAGTCTAGAACACATTCTTTAAATGAATGCTTAAATAAAGAAGATGGGCCTGATGTTGCCATGTTTTTTTAAGAGTAGCAATTCTATCATCTTTGAAGATTATACTCATAGTTAAGTCATGCTTAAGTTAAGGCAGCAGAATCTTGCCTTTTGTTTTAATTAGAGAATAAACAGTGTGTGGTTGCTTTGAAACAATGCTTTTTAACACAATTACTCTTTTCAAAACATACAGAAAAAAAATCTTCTATCAGAGCACTTATTTATCTGAACCTACTTTGATTAAGAATTTGGCCTGGTAATTTTGTGCTAATAGTGGCCACCTACTGTATGTATTGGTACAAATAGACATTGAGAATAAGGAAGGATATTTTAGGGTTTTAAAAACAGACCAGAAGAGCTGAAAAATGTAGAAGTGCATAGAATTATTAGTTTTGATAAAATCAGAGTGACCTGTGAAGTCCAAATATAAATCTACTCTTGTAGGTAGAATGGGATCAGAATCTTGAGATTTGAAGTAAGCCTGCTTACTTAAAAATGCTTCTTTCTCTGGTTTTGGATGTTCTTGATGTTTAATGTATACATTTATGATACATAGCTATTTGTATACTCTGACATATGAGTATACTGTGGTGTTAACAGATTCAAACCCAAAAAACAACAGTGCAAGCTGACATTTGGGTAGATTTACTACAAGTCCTCTGTTGCAATTTGTCCCCATTTTCCTCTTAGCTCAAAAAACACTGACCCTTCCTGCTGCCGTAACACTTCAGAACTAACCAAAAATTAAACATACTATTGAGAACATTATCCAAATGCCTACTGAACACTGACAAGCATGGGGCTTTAACCAAGGTTGGTTCTATGATTCTGTGATTTACTTACATACCTTCAGCACAGTTGCAGTGACTGCATCTTTTGTTTTTGTTCTCCTGTAGTACCCAAATGAAAAACTGCAATCCTAAGGCTTACTAAAGAAAGTTTGATAATATTTTCTGGATCTGACTGGAAATGTATAATCCAAGTCTGAGTCTTCACTCCATTTGTTTATTAGAAGCTTTAATTAGATTTGTTTTCTGGATAAATAGAATTAATTTAAAAAGATAGATCACTATTTATTGTTTTTCCTCTTCTCTCTTTCCGTAGTCAATGGGCTATTTATGGAAACACCTCTTGCTGGAAAAGAAAAATAACTGTATGTTATTATATGCTATGTTTAGAACAGTTGACAACTCAAAAATTAGTAATAGATTGGAAATGGCCCAACAGCACATGGTATCTACAGGTTGATAGGAGTAGTATATTGAACTGAGATGACATATGAGATGCTTTTGGAATAATTTTCTCTATCACACAGAGGACAATGTTTACATCCATGCCTTACGTTCTAGCAAATGCACAAATTAACATCGTCCCCCATGGACATGTACACCTTGTTGAATACACATAAATGCTTTCACTATGTTTTCTATTCAAGTAAAGTTAGAAGATGCTTAAAATTTTAGGAGGAAAATCATGACAAAAGAGGTATCTACAATGGGCTATCAACTAATTAGTTATCAGGTTATTCTTGTTTCTCAATAAAAACCTTTGAAATTTGTTCATCATTGTTTACTCTCATCACAATGAAAATTGTTGGTGCTTTATTTACTATGATTGATTGAGATGCCAATGACAATTTTTGAGTTTATAAAGGAAGAAAGAGCATGATTAGATAAATTCGGAAGTTATCTATTACTTAGTTATTGTTTGAACTGAAACTGGACTGTAGCTCCTCTAAGGTATGTTGCATTTCATTTAACTGTTTGTTTGACTTGGGAAAAAAAATAATAAAAAATCACCAATATAATGGCCTTTAGTTGAAGCATGTGCAGAAACTATAAATGGTTTATATATGTGAGTCATCAAATGAAGCTAGCAGATAGCAGGTTGAAAGAAAACGAAAGGAAGTCAGTCTTTTTAACTTGTGGAATTCCTTGTAGAACATTCTAAACAGTAATAGGTACTATAGGTTGAAAATAAGACTGGACAAATTAATAGGAGAAAAGTCCACCCTGAGCCCTAAGTGGTTACAAACTAGGAGATCATTTAGGTGAAATATTATATTTTCACACCCTAGGTATTTTTTTTCTGTTTTCTAGACCTCACTTTTGATGGTTTTAAGAAACGGAATACTGGACTGATCCACTATGGCTGCTTTTTTTGTTTGTTTGTTTGTTTGTTTAATTAGATATCATAATTTTCCTACCCCTTATTTTTTTCACTCTACATGTGTGCCAAGAAAATTTTCCAGTGTATGAAACACGTATCTAGCAAATAATTTCTTTTGTCTGTATTTGATTCATAATCTTTTCACCAAAGTGTTATCTAATAGATTGTTTCTCCAAACATTTAAGAATCTAAGTGCAAGACAACACAACAGAAAACAACTTTAAATAAATAAGCCTTGCTTTGTTTGAATAGGAATCTCTTTTTTCCCTAAGATCCCATAGAATTAAAAAAAAAAAAAGTCTATATAATGAACCACATTGTAATCAAACTGGAGCTTGCCTAATCAAGTGGGAAGCTAATTTCATAGATCTAAAACCTTTATCTGATCATCAGATTTCATTTACAATTAGGAAGTCATATCTTGAACGTTTCCCTTGAGTTTTCCTATAATAGAATGACATAGAGAGATGTGCTTTCTAAAGTTATACTGTATAGACCATGCAAGAAGATGATTTGGGGAGATATTTTTGCCTGTTAAATGGGACAGCTGTTCCACAAATCTTAAACAAAAGACAGTGTAAAACTGATATATCACTGAATATAGAATTCTGAAATGTTTATGAAATATAAAAGAATATCTAAATTTGATGGAAACTTACTTATTTCAGATGCCTCAAGTTCACTGTTCCCTCTACAGTATTATTTTACAGTGATGTTTGATTTTTATTTTTCCCCGGTATAAAGATAGTGCTTCCTCCATTTTAGCACCACCTCACCCAGTCTTCCTGTTACTCTTTGCCTACACGTGTATATGATAATAAATATGATACCCATGATATAATTCAATGTAGTAAATAACTTGTCAGTCTTTCATTTGGAACAGTTGCATCCAAAACCAGGAAGACTGGAAACTTAATGTCTTTATGCCTTTTAGTTATTTCAGGCTTATTCATGTGTATACTTGAGTACCTTTTGTAATCTTTCTAATGAAGCATATACACAGCCCACACCATTTGAAAAAAATAGAAATAAATATAAAAATGCATGGCTTTCCTGTGAAGAACTTTTTATTCTTCCAGCTTACAGCGCAGTTCACATGCCCAAGGCTATTTGCTGCCTTAATAGTAAAGTATCAAACTGTGGCACACTAGAGGATCAAGCTGGCACATCTGCAGTTAAGCATTCTGAACAAGCAATGTGTTCACGCCTGGCTGCTACTAGCTGCAAGAGCAAGGAAACAAACATTGCACTCGTCCTTCTCTGGATCTCCACTCCAACTTCTCTCTTTCCCTGTTTTGAAAACACTCTCCACTCAGAAATAAATAAATTACTGTTGATTTAAGAGTAGGATAAAGCAATTTAAAGTGTTCGGCTCAGCAGGTATGATTTTCATTCTGCTCCATTTGATACGTATGCCCTGAGTTTTACTAACACAACTCTAAGCCTCAAAGGAAGACTCCATTCAATACATTCCATCAAATTAATTACCTAAACCATGCTAAGCATTCTTAATTTTAGCATATAACACAGACTATTTAGTGCCTTTGAAATGGGGGTACAAATTCTTTCGTACATGAAGTTAGATGATCTTTGGCTTTAAAAGAACTCAAAACTAAAAAGCAAAACATTGGCCCTTTTAGAAGTGGTTAAATTCAATTTAGATTTGAATGTTCAGGATTTTACTTTATAAAAGTTCAAGCAACTTCAACCATCGCTTGAATTTCTTGCAAATATTTTAATACAATTTAGAGCAGAACCTTTCCTTGTCCAGCCCAGCAATATGTGATCTCTATTTTGCTCTTAGAGAAAAGATATTAGGGCTTACATAGCCTCATAAGATGTTTTTACACACTCTTTTTTCCTCCCTTCCCAGTCTTCAGCAATCCACTTACCTCCAATCACACAGTTTCATACAATACATAGCTAACTAGAGATCTTAAAGAGACAGATGTGAATACAGGGCATTTATTTTCTTTTTGAAATACTTAAACCATTTTATATGGTCTGCAGATTATGAAACTGTTCCTTCTACATTGGCAAAACTGCTAAATGTTTTTCCATCCTCATTTAACTTGCAAATAAAAATTTTAATAGTTGGTGAGCCGCACACTACTATTTAAGGTCACAAATAATTTGCTTCCTGTGAAAAAAAAAAGAGCTAAACTTTCCAGACTTCCTCAGATCAATAGACTTGGAGATGCATAGAGAGCTTTGAAAGATAGAATTTCATTCTTCAACCATGATCACATAAAAAGAAATTGATAGTTTTGCACTGTTTAAAAACTCTAAATAACTTTTTTTTTTAATACTTTTTTTCACATAAAATCATGCTTAATTTATCTTCAGTATGAATGACCTGGTGCTCAGGGACATGGTTTAGTGGGTGACATTGGTAGTAGGCTGATGGTTGGACCAGATGATCTTGGAGGTCTTTTCCAACCTGAATGATTCTATGATTTGATGACTGGTCTTTGTGACATAGAGATCTTGTCATGATTTAAAGCAGGTTATATACTCTGACTCTGAATCAGCAATTCAAAAATAAAATGTTTGATTTTTGTATTTTCTGTGCCTGAGATTGTTGTTCTGTAAGAGAGGACAAAAATCCATCTTTCTGTATTTCTGCTATGAAGGCATTTCAAATTAAAATCAAGATCTTTATTTCAGACACCCAACTGTGTAATTTAGATTTGAAAACTCGATTTCCTCATTATACTGAGTGGATAGACTCAAAGGAAGTGCATTAGAAAACAGTCTATGCTTGTTGTATATTTAACAAGCTTGTGTGTGTGTGTGAATAATATAGACTTTTTTATTTTATTTTTTGAGTTTCATTTGACTCATTTTCATTAATTGATGACAAATGAGAGACATGATTCATTCAGTTTTAATGGTGCCTTTAAGTACTTTCCCTTTCCCAAGAGTACTTGGAAGTTTTAGTCATTGTTATGGAATGTGAAATTCCCATAGCTTCTGCAAAGCCACAATAATTGCTTTATTTTTTTTTCTTCTAATGCTTTTTTATAGCTATTTCTAGCATCTTATTTGTAGAACATAGTATACTTTTTCTAAAGAAAGAACACTTCCTAAAATTTGACTAACATGTCCAATCATCCACCAACAATGAATACTAAATAATTAAAGTCAAGGCTCTCAATTTACATATCATTAATATTCTGTGCAAGAATTCAAAGTACAAAAAGGCAACATTTGTTTTATATGTTGTGTGCTGCTGTTTAGTGCAGCGTGATCTGTGATTTTCAGTTGGAAATGTAAGGCCAACCACACATAAATTATTCTATCTATTCTTTTGTATCTTGGTGTAGATGTATTCTATATATACACAGCAGATATATATGCTTAGAATATATGTGCAAGTTTGAACTGATACTGTTAATAAAAACAGTGCAAAGCAGTTGCTTGATGGCATTTTTGAGATCCCTGGAACAATTCACTCTACTTAAAAGACTCACTGAGTCTGGCTTTTAAAAGGATTCAATGTAACCATGAGCTAATTAATTGCTTTGACTATATGGTTGCTAAGATTTACTTTTTTTATGTTTATGCGTAATATGATAAGTATTATAACATGGACAAAAAATGGGGCATTTAAATGTAATTTGGTACCATTGAGTAGCTTTTGCTCCTGAATGACTGGATGCCGTTAAAGATAGGGGAAAAAGAGGAAACCAAACTAAGAGCTTTATGAAATTTCAATGATATGTTCATATCTGAGAATATTAAGTATATTTGTCATACTTGTGCATATGTGGTAGGTCAGTGGAGGCTCAGCAAGCTCTTTCCCCCATTACTAATTTTTGGGAAGAATCTTTGTTTTAAATTGCTCAACTGTTTATGATACAAAATCTCTAAAGTGTACCATTGGAACAACTTATCTTTGAGAAAATATGGCTAAATCCAGTAGAATATCTCCAATAGCTAGTCCTTTGTCATTTTACCTTTTTAAATATGCAGATTATGACCATCATAATGATCCTTACCCAAAACAACAAGGAGAATAAACCATTAGAACATGTTAAGCAACAAATACTAGCTCTTCTTTTGGAGAGTTTTAGTGCAGGCAATTATTTTATGATGTCAACTATGCTGACCATTTTGGATCAAATAAGAATGGATCATGAAAAATAACTCAAAGATATTTAAACTAACTCCAAGTCTCCATTTCAGGGTTAATACTTTTTTTTTTTTTTCAAAGATTCAATCAAGTTAGCAATAGTACCTACTAAGAGGATATTTTAGTATTTTAGAAAAATGGACATTCCTGTTCTGTTATACAAGAAAAAGTGTGAACTGGAATCCACTCTGAAATGTGTAATTATTCCAAACAGTGTTTTTTTTTTGTTTTGATTTGTTTTGGGGGGGAGATTGTTTGTTTGTTTGTTTTCTTAATATACTCTGCAACTTACATCTAAGATTCTATCTTCCTGCTCTTCATCTTATTTTTTATACCCAAAATGAAGGGAAGTTCGGGTGAGATGTTACTAGTTTAAACATGTGACATGGCTGCCAATAATGACATGAAGTACAGACAAAGATGTGAATTGCCGTGCAAAACCTGAAAAAGAACACTTTTTGTTTGTTTGCTTTGTTTTTTATTATTGTTAATTTCTTTGACGGTAACATGCATCCTTTTCCTGCAGAGAAGTGATTAGTCAAACCCTAGAGAAGACACACATATACTCAAATCATCTCCTCTCCTCTTAAATAACTGCATCCTATGTGCTAAGGTCACTTTCTCCCAGTTGTGTTGAGGAGATTGGTGCTGGAAGAGGAGCACACATCTGTAAAAACAAACATATTGGTTGTTGCAAAGAGGAGGTCTAAAATCCTTTGAGATAACTATCATAACTCTTCAGCCTAATTAAGATGTCATCCTTGTCAAAAATATGTCTGCATTTTTCCCATCCTTCAGTCTATTCTATCTAAAAAAAGAAAGTAAAATAAAATTGCAGATGAAAATTCAACAATTAATACTCCCCCAGACCACATAGAACTGTTGGCAAAATGTCTTTGACATAGAAACAGTTTGGAATTTTCTTCAAGAGACATAGATCCATATTTTGTTAACCACTCAGTGACTTGCATAATAATAAAGCATTTGGATTCTCTCTATCTATAGCACCCTGTTTCAGAGGTGATACATGTCAACTTAGTAGTGAAAATAAAGCAAACAATAGAAAGTTTAAAAAATGATCCTTTTTCATAGACCTCTGCAGATACAGTGCTTGAATTGTTCAAATCTCACAACTGACCCCACAGAATTGTGCTGCTGAAGAGCTGTTATCAACTGAGCTCTAAAATAGCCACTTAAACATAAAAATATTTTTGGTCACATTCCTATTATAGCTAATAGTTTGGATCTTCCCTCTTACAGATCTTCAATTCAGGTAAATTGTTTTATCTTGCTTGCTTGTGAATTTTAGGAGGTGAATTTTAAGCAAATTGAGAATCCATCCTTTTGGTGTCAAGATGCCTTAAATGTGGCATGTGGAAGATTATTATTTGTAAGTGATATTTATGGATACTGATGTGTTTTAATCCTATCAATTTCATGGTGAGTGTATTATCATGTGGAAATTAATTCCACAGGTTATTTATTCATTGTTTTAAAAGCACTTACTTTATTTTTTAATGTTTCCTTTTTTCCTACATTAAATATCTCCATTCTTTTTTAACTTCATGTGTAGTAAATGTGATAAAAAGCATCTTTTCCCAAAACATTACACATTATTTATATATGTATTTTTTTCCATGAGTTCTTTTTCTCTCAGTTAATTCCTCTTTTGACTAAACAAAATCTATAAATTCAGTGGATCATTGAGCAGTTTTGTTTCATGTGATTTTCCCAATGTGTCCTCAAAAATCCTCCTGCCCCTCCTTTTTTTTTTTTTGATAACATATGACAAATTAAATATATGCCAATTAAATGTAAGAACATGCCATGTGTTTATATAACTTAATTAGAATACCCCAACAGTCAAGACTTTCCCAGTCTTTCTGAATCATGATATTCCTTTTTGGTCTTCCCCTACAACCAGTGCTGTGTGCTGAACAGAATTTTTATTGAACTTCCACAGTGAAGCATTTTTGTTTCCTTGAATTGTCACAATGGAGAGAGATGTTCACCTTTTTAATCAATACCTGAAAAGCAATAATAAAATTACTGAAAAGCATGATGAATGTTTGAGTATTTTTTGCGACAGACCAAAGTTAATAAAGTTCTTTTTGCTATCACCTTTGACAAACACATTTAGGCTGGTTGCTAGTCTTAGAGTAGTTGCTCATCTTTGTAGTCTCAGAAATGGATGTTATATCAAAACTAAGATGAATCAGTAAAAATTTGGTACATTAATATTTCCAAATACTGATTTCAGAAGTGATATAGGATGTTCAAAATTCTGAAGAAACTCTGGGAGGATTGTTTCTTTTCTGTAATCTATAAGAACAGTAGGGAGTTTTCTTAAAAGCATTGTGTCATCAGTTTATGGATAGTAGCAGCATAATCTGTTTATGAGCTGGAGGTATTTTTATGGCTTGATGGCAAAGTTTCCAAGTAGAAAGCCAATAAACAGTTTCCAAGAAGATCCATTAGCTACTCCTACTCTACTGTAGTGTATCTCTTAATGTTTCTGCTCACTTCTCAACAATATCTCGTATCACTTTTATCTTACCTGCATCTGAGCTAGTTAGCCCGGGATATGCTATAAGCTATACCTTTTTAAGGAAAGAAAGGCAACGTAAAATCTGTTAAAGGAAGCAAGATATCTGAGGTTAAGTAGAGGGGACTAGGAATCAGATTTAGATGGTCTTCAAACTTGTTTTTTGTTGATGATTCTTCGTAAACTATTTTCAGATTGAAGACATTTTAGTACTTTCCCATTTAAGTTCCATGCCTTAAATACGGACGAAAATCTGACAGCTAGATGTCTCCAGCAGCCAAACTTGAACATAATCTCTGCCTTAAAATGATGCAATATCTGATCTTTTTATGAGACTGACAAATAATTAATCTTAAGTCTCTGAGTTAATCAATCACAAATCCTCTGTCCTTATAGCTTTCTCTCCCCTTAACTATTATATTAATCTAAGATATGTTCAAAGTATCATAACACAGCAAAAAGAAGCTTCAAATTTTTCATTCCCTGAGCCCTGAAAAGGTGTTTAAAATAATAGATACCATCATGAGAGTCTCTATTGAGAGATGGGCTATGGACAGTAAGGTAAACCAACATTATCAAAAGTCTAGATGGGACTTCAAGATTATCTCACCAGCTGTGCCAGTAAATCACTGTAAGACTTAAAGAAGTTCTTTGGCTTACAATCCACCTCACTGATTTTTAGGTGTCTCAGAATTAAACTTGTAGTGCAAGTGAGTCTCTAGCATTTCTTTGTAATCAGTAAAAATACGTGGTTACAACCTATGGGCAATTCATACAGCTTTTTTTTTTTTTTTAATATAAATAAATATTAAATTTATATATATAACGGAAGGCTGAAATCCGCTCTGTAGTTTCCTGTTTCTCTCCTTTGTATAGAATGAACATGTGTTGATTAGACACCCTAAAGTTATGTCACACAGTATGCTAATCCTACTAATGAACAGATAATGCCTCTATTTTCATCCTTCAAAAAGGAAGCAAAATTAAGCACAGGCAGGTTTAGTATTCGCTACAGAAATATTTGAAGGTGACAATGTAAAAGTGCATTGTGAATTCCAAAGCCTTCAGCCTTTCTTTGTGACAGGAACTGACGTACTCATCTTTTTCTTGATCTGCCTTGTGATATCAGCTGCACTTTGTGTTTTCTATACTTCAGAATCTAATTATCAAAACTTCTAGTGAACAAGACTTAGGACACCCATAGATGATGACAAGGTTAAAGATTACTTCTATATCCAAATGATGTTTGGAAACCCTTTATCTTTGCAGTTACTTTAACCTCCTCCCCTGCTGAAATGAGCTATTGTAAGTTTTTACCACTTCTATTTCTTTGGTCTGATGATACCAAACTGTTTTGTGCAGGTAAATGTAATTTAAAGGAGCAAAAGGTACGTTACTTGCTGCAACTGTTGGAAGTTAAGTCCACATCCATAACCAGAATCAATACCCATGCTTATCTATTTCTCTTTCCAAAGGCCTCTTTATTTATAGGTATTAAAATTCAGGCAGTAGGTTTAAAAGGCTCTGAAACTCAAACTTAATTAAAGCATCTGTTTATCACTGAACATAACAAGCCATAAATTATATAGATGTTTCAGTTTATTTTGCTCTACAAACATGTCACTTTGATCGATATGAATTTGACTTCTTTTGTGTACAGGAGCCGTCTTGAAGATGACAGCTCACTTTTTTTTCTTTTTTTTTTCTTTTTTTTTTTTTTTCCTACAACAGTAGGAAAAGTTGATGAATAATTGTCAGACATGATTGACTGGGGGGAGATTTTCAAAGGCACAGGTGCCCAGTCCATATTAGCTATCAGTATAATGTAGCTGCCTGGCTCCTGTTTGTGTCTTTGAAAGTTTTCTTCCTAGATATATCAAAGATCTTAGGAGGAGTTAGTTAGCTGAAATAGAGATGAACTTCCATATCTTTAAGAGGGGCTGAAATTTATGGAAAATAAAAATAACTGCACAGTCATTTTATGAGTTAGAAATTCAGGTAAAGAATTTGGAATTTGTCTTGGAATTCCAAAAAGGATATAATAATTTAGGGATAGAAGAGATGACTTATGAGGGAAAATATTTAGGACTTGAATCAGTATAGAGATGAGTTAATTAAAAAAGTCTATTCACGTTTGCTAACTTTAAATTAGGCCTTGATAAAATTGAGTAAGCTAAATAAAAGCTAAGAAAGCATAACCACATCCTGAAAAGGACAGAAGTAAATGGCTTATACTTTGTTAGGTATTTTTAGAACAATCTGGTATGAAGAACGATTTTTTTCTTCAAATTTTAAAAGATGAACTAGTGTAAAAGCATAAAAGAAAAGAACTGATGAAAGGATCAGTATTAAAATATCCACACAAACAAGATTGTGTCTTTGATATCTGATGCAAAATTAAAACATTCTTTCATTTCTTTCCTTTAAGATTTTTAAGCACTTTCTATAAAAACACATTGGAGAAAAAAAAAAAAAAAAAAAAAAAAAAACATAAAAAGATCTAAATGCTCCCACAGAATAGCTAAAAAATGTTCCAAGTAGAAATCTTTATGTAAAAGAATACAAATATATGTCTGATATATATATATATCACTCTCTTTAAATGACAGAACAAATTGACCTGTTCAGAGAGATCTGTAAGAGTGACAAAGACATGAGAGCTTCCTTGTAGAAAGCACATACAGGGACCTGGTTGTATCCCTGTGTCTGGATCTATATTTCACTACTTTAGTCAATATTGTGCAAAGTGTTCTGGAACTCTAACTAACATTTTTGTATCAGATTAAATAGTGTTAGGATCACTAAAGCATTTTTCTAAACAAATATTTTATAATGGGTATGGAGAGGGATTTTTTTTTAGATTCTTTTTTAGTGGGAGTTGAGTATTTCAGTTCCTTTAAGATCATCTTAATATTTTTAGTGTATTAATATTATATATGACTTGTGGTGACTCATTCTAAATTATTCTAGAATAATATAACTTCCTTCTGCTGTAAGTGTTGAATAAATAGATTGTACTGCAAATATATATATATATATTATATATATAAAACATAAGGTTGTGGACACTGTGCAGCTTTTATCAAACTTGTGAAGGGGCAAGTGGGAATATAGTGAGGGCCCTGGAATGGTCACTTTAGTATCCTGTTTATCAGTAGTTTTCCCTCTTTCCCTCTTTGCATTTGGAAGTCTCAGGCCTCAACACATTTGGGGTTAATACAACAGACTTATAGATTGACGAGTGTCAGGAAACGTAGGAACATTTCATAAATTAGTATCTTGCTGGCTGAATGTGGTGAATACAGTGCTCATTTAATTCGAAGAGTTTGTTGGTTTTTTTTTTTCCTCTTCAACTGTGTTTTGAAAGTTTCAGCCAATCAGCCAAAACAGAAACAGTTCCAGGAGACCTAGCTGTCCGTGCATTCATTGTGAATAGAGACATAGTGGAAAAAGAATCCATTGGCTGAGGATTATTTGAAATGTCAGTGTGAATGTTAAGGAAGAATAGATAAGTCTACAGAACTTGAGTCATGTTTCTTGTTTAGGAACATGAGTAGTGTGCTGCTTTAAAGCATTCTGGGTCTAAAGCATCCTTAAAGAAGGAATAAGGTTTTGATTAGATACTTTGAAAAGGATGCCCATACTTCAGAGGTTATTCTGGTAGCTATAAAAATATTTTTTTTTCTACTTAGAAAAGATAGGAAATGGGGAAATTAATTTCTATTGAACAGTTAATTCTTTTATTATTTTATTGTAATTCACACCAACATTTAAAATTTAATCTCTACTTTTTTCTTTTCTTTTTCTTTGCAGTCTAGTTAGACATGTGACCCAAATCCATTTATTCATTAGAATCACTCACAGTTTTCCAATTTACACAGTTTACTCTGGCAATTAAGTGATAGATTTTCAGTTCTGCTTCTTACATTGGATGTCATCAGACATGATCCGTAACACAGAAGAGGAAATATGTAGTATATATTTAAGTACATATTTAAATGAATTAAGAAAATTTTACTATCTAAATATTTTACAACTCAACAAAATTTAAATACTTAGTCCGCTGTTTTTTATATTATACTTAAGTTCAGACTAGTTACATTAATGTAAGATCCAAATATTCTTGGTTTTAGTACTGGTAACTGTATTGCTGCTTGAAAGCTTTTTAAATTCCCGGTGGTGTACTTCTGGGTGATTTTGTCTTTCGCTTTATGGTGATCATGAAATATTTCTCCCCTTATAACTCATCTGGATTGTGAATTCTGGGAAATTTGCAGAAGCATGGTTTGGGGCTTTTCTGAGTGTGTTCAGTATTGGATAAAATTTGTTAGGAAACTGGCTGGATTTGTGATGTGATACTGAGTTAGGAAAACTGTTCTCTATTCTATTTCTATTAACTATTCTGTTTTTATTAACTATTGAGGTATTTTGAGAGCTGTGTGCACAGTGGAGTGTTTGATTTTATTCATAATAAAGATGTGATAATTTTTTTTCCCACTCTTTCAAGATTAAAGCAAGTATTCAAAGTAGGATAAGTGATCCACAATTTGCTTTTCAGCAGCATAAATCTCTCACCTTTATTATTTTCATTGTGATAGCACATCAAGGCTCTTACTAGTTCACAACACCAACATGCATGACATCTAAGTGGTTTCTATCCTGTGGGTGTTATAGTCCAAATAAGCATTATAAAGTAGAATAGCATAAAATGTTTGAAAAGATAAATGAGAAAGCTAAACATGGGCTCAGGCTTTTGTAACTACCATACCAATGTCTTGATTGCTAAACCAGGCTGTCTCTCTTGTCTCAGCCTAAACATTTACCCTAAAGTGAAATCATGTTTGTTTAGAATTGCTTGACACGCTTCCATTTCTAAATTATTTTTTTCAAATAATATAGAACAACCAAATGGAGGAGAGGGAAGAAGAGGGAGAAATGGAAAACAAAACAAGAACAACAAACAACAGTCTCTAGGCTCTCTTGCACCTGGGCCAGTCAGTGATAATAGTGTGTGAATCGGCAGTACATCCTGATGAATTTTATACCATCATTTTGTCCAGTTATTTAAAGCACCTTAAGTTCAGGACTTTACATAAAAAGCACTGACAAACATAACATGTCCGTTTTGTTTTTAAACAGTAGTCAGTCACTTGGTGTAAGCAATTGTGTGAGGCTTACAAAAGAGGAAGGTTTGTTAGGGTAGATGGGTGAACTGCACAGATCCTTCTTTATGCAACTAATCAAACTTTGTCTTAAAATTGTTTGTTTGTTATAGTTTTGCTGAGGCTGACATCCCTTAGTGAAAATTCATGTGTTTATGACATAACACATCTGCTTGGCAAATAGCAAAGATTTGAAAATGCTGTTGAGCTGAAATGGGGAAATTAGTTTGCATATACCAATAGCCCCGCGTACTTACCTTACCCCACTATGAACTGTAGCCCAAATATCAAGCTAACTCTGTTTAGAAACAGAGTGAAAAACAAACAAACAAAAAAGTCCTCCACTTTACTTTCATTTCCTTCCATTCCCACAATGTCAGTGTGATTTTGCAGGTCTGAAACATTAGGTGAAACTCTAGAAAAGGCTTATCTTAAACTAACCCAAAACTTCTGATGATTTTGAAATTACTGAGAGAGATGTAAGAACAGAGATTTCTTAACTTGCTGGGGTCTATCAAGTCAGTAGAACTCAAAGAAAACAGGAAATCATTTTCTCACAGGAAATGAAAGCTAACACATCAACCAAACCATCCAAACTTTCGAATATTTCAGCTACACCCACATAAAGGCATGAACAACTGCTGCACCTCATCTGATCTTTCCCTCTTATCTTCATTTATATTAGATTCTGGTTCACTAGCCTTTGATTGCAATTACCTGGTAGAATTTAACACTTCTGGCTTTAATTTCTATATTATTTTCTCAGTAAACATCTGCCTTTTTTCTTTACTATTGTCTGATACCTTGTCCTCATGGATTGGTACTGGGAGAGGTTTAACACTTTTGTCAGTGACATGGACTGTGGGATTGAGTGCACCCTCAGCAGGTTTGCCGATAACACCAAGCTGTGTGGTGCGGTGGACACGCTGGAGGGAAGGGATGCCATCCAGAGGGGCCTGGAAAGGCTTGAGAGGTGGGCCTGTGCGAACCTTATGAAGTTCAACAAGGCCAAGTAGAGGGTCCTGCATCTGGGTCGAGGCAATCCCAAGCACAAATACAGGCTGGGCAGGGAATTGAGAGCAGCCCTGAGGAAAAGGACCGGGGGGGTTGGTTGATGGGAAACTCAGTATGAACTGGCAATTTGCGCTTGCAGCCCAGGAAGCCAACTGTATTCTGGGCTGCATCAAAAGAAGCGTGGCCAGCAGGCCAAGGGAGGTGATTCTCTCCCTCTACTGTGCTCTTGTGAGACCCTACCTGGAGTACTGCATTCAGCTCTGGAGCCCTGAGCAGAAGAAGGACATGGACCTATTAGAATGAGTCCAGAGGAAGGCCACAGAGATGATCATAGGGCTGGAGCACCTCTCCTGTGAGGACAAGCTGAGAGATTTGAGGTTTTTCAATGTAGAGAAGAGAAGGCTCCAAGGAGACCTTACAGTGGCCTTCCAGTACCTAAAGAGGGCCTACAGAAAAGCTGGGGAGGGACTCTTTGTCTGCGATTGTAATGATAGAACAAGGGGTAATAGCTTTAAACTAAAAGAGGGTAGATTTTAAATAAGATATAACGAAGAAGTTCTCATGTAAGTGGTGAGGTACTAGAACAGGTTGCCCAGCAAAGCTGATGCCCCATCATGGACTTGAGCTGGTTGCACCCCTTACATGCATCATAGCAACTAGGTACGCCTAGTATTGTAACAGTGAAGGTATTACAGAACCCACTAAGAAAATTCTCTTTTGTATTGTGATTCAACTGAATATGGCAATTGCTGCCCTCTGCTAAGTGCGATGTGTAATTGAACTGTGATTCATGGGATCATTAAGGTTGGAAAAGACCTCCAAGGTCATCTGGTCCAACCATCCCCCTACCACCAATGTCACCCACTAAACCATGTCCCTAAGCAACACATCCAACCTTTTCTTTAAACATCCCCAGGGACAGTGACTCCACCACCTCCCTGGGCAGCCTGTTCCAATTCAAGTGCGTTGCTGTCTCTTTCTGCTAAATCCCATGGATTTACCCATGGAACTTCAAAGAACTCCAGATAAGTTCTGTATTACACACTAAACCCTCCATCAGTAGAATATCTAGAGAAACCTGGTTAGAGTCCTGGACCCTAACACACAGAGTCTGCAGTGTAGAACATCCACGTGAGCTCCAGACTCGCAGAGCGTATTTATTCTGTCAGTTTATCCGAAAACCCTGCATTCCCACTTGACCCTGCATCTTCCTCCCTGCTTGTTGCTTAGTTCTGAAAGGTAATAATACAGTGGATTCTTTTTGTTTGTTTAATGAAAAGTGCCTCACAAAGTACACTTGCTTTGTGTTATCTTCAATGGCTGCACAAAAGAAATGGCATGTTTCATAGCTAAGGAAGAAATGCTCAGCCTTGGCTCTTCATTTTCTGTGACCCCCTAATGATGAGGTCTAAGTCAGCCTCTTATCCAGGGAAATAAAATCAAAGAAAGCTGATGAACAAGTTTAATATCTTCACTCTGATGGACAGCAGTGTTTGCATAGTGAAAAAGAAAAAAAAAAAGTTAGAAGTAATAGGGTGAAATTAAAGGCTGACTAATCTTTCATTGAAATTATTGTTAGCACCAGCATTCATTTGAAAATGAACAGCACACAATGGTAGGCCCAGACCCTGAAAGCCATTTCAGAATTTACTTCTTTTGGCATTCCAAAGAAGATGAGCACTTGAATACTCAAAATGTTTGAGTTTCAGGTGATAAATCTGTTCTTTGCTCACATGTGTTTCCTGGATCCTACTTAGAAACTAGCAAAGGGAGATATTCCTCCATGGATTAAAAGTAGATCATCAGGCCTTAGGAGGTTATGGGGAAAAAGTTCACAGGGGTTCTGAAAATCACTGATTAAAGTCATAGAATTCAAAGGAGGACATCTGAATTTAAAAGAAACTGCATCTTGCTCTAAGAGTCCTTGAATCACAGATTGATAGCATCTGGTGTATCACTGTGGGTATCAATATATGCTTGTCCTGTTTTTACAGTCTTACGAAAACATCTCCTATTGTCCAAATCTAGACTTATCTTTGCCCTGAATAGTGCACTCATTCATCTGTCCTAATGTTTTTTTTTTTACAAGGCACAGTAAAAAGTACTCTTAACTATTGCAAAGATGTCACCTTTGACATATAGTGGTGGAGGCTGGGGGCATCTTGATGGGGGGGGGAGCTGGTCGTTCCAACTGCCTGAGCTTACAGAGTGGAACCTGCGGAGTCAGCAGGCTTTTATGTCTCTCCATTCTCTGCTTCCTCTGTATCTATTAGTAAGTGTATAAAAAAAAAATCTTCAAACAGCACTGCATAAACTAATTTATCTGCCCTGGGGGCAGGGTAGTTGTGTATTTAATTCCTAGAAATCTGTAGATGGCCTGCTACCATTAAGAAGAGGCTGTGGAGAAGTGGGAAAGTGGATGGCAAAGAGTTGCCTCCAGTCACTTTTTCATCCATTTCCTCTAAATGTTTTGACTTTGCAAAAAAATATTTGATTATAAATCTGTGCTATTTATATGCAGAACCTAAACATGCCAATAACAAATAGCTGTCTGTGAAAACAGTAGATGACCCCTTAATACAAATACCATGTGAAGGGTACTTAGTTTTATAGATGATTTGTTAGGTGAGAGGATAAAAGCACTGCATGGAATTCTTTGGTTATTTGAATTTGCAACAATAGATAGAAAGCCATATGGCTGTTATTGTAGGGGGAGCTGGAAGAGTTTGGTATCTATTTGAATTCGTAATGGCTTTTAGTATAAACTAGCCTGGGTCTACTGAAATAATGTGAGCCAGTAAGTATGAAACTATGTGAGCCAGTAAGTATGTGGCCCAAAATTTAATTACTGCTTTTCACTTGGCATTTGTCTGATCTGAATGATCACTTCTACCACGCAAAATCACTATGGGGTGGTTACTGAAAAAAAACATTTTATTTTATGACATGTTCTCCAGCTCCTATATAATTAATACTGGTGTACAATTTATAAATAATTATTTAGGAATGTAGCTCATGCTGCCCTGGCACATAAATTGAATTGGAACATTCATTCTCTGAACTTGCTCACTGTCTTTAAATGTATTAATAGCTCTCAGACTGAAAAGAGGAAAACTGGACAATTACAGGATGTTGAAATTAAGAAAATAATTATGCCAACTATATCTCAGGAAAAAAAAAAATCTATTCTCTGGATTTTCCTAACCTTTTATTATAAATATTTTATGTTTTGAAGAATTGTCAGCTGCTTCTCAGGAAAATATACCAAATTCAGCTACATCTCAAAATTGCTATAGAAGAATTAGCAAAAACACAAAGACTGGCAACAAGCAGTTACAAGGTGATACTAATGACAGAGACTAAATTGATTAAGATTTGTAACCATGGAACAGAAGAATATGAAAAATGATATGACAGAGACATATAAAAAGAAGAAGGTGTAGATAAGACTTTCTCACAATAGAATTATCAGGGAGCATGGGTTGACAGCAAATATAAGGTAATACAAAGATTTTTTTCACATAAATGTATACTTAAACCGTGGAACTCACTGCCAGAATATTGCAGATCTCTTGCATTACAAAGAAATTTTTATTTTATTTTATTTTTTAAATTGATAAATTCATGAAAAACCCACCTAAATAGAATGATGCAGGTGCAATTTCCCTATGCAGAAACTCTCTAAAAATTATAATCTCTACATAGTAGGAGTTTATGCCAGGGAAGGAATACTCCGTATTCACGGTACTTCTAAGAACCTTCTTGGGTCACCCACCTAGCACCAGTGGAAGACAGTGTTCCAGGATGAATAGATCTTTAGTTTGATCCTGTGTTCTTCTGTTCTTCCGCAGACTGGGGTTTGAATTCTACCCCCTTAGAAGTCTGCATGTATGGGTATGCAGGGAGGTGATAACACCTTGTTGTGCTTTAACCCGGCTGGCAGCTAAACACCACACAGCCGTTCGCTCACCTGCCCCCCTCCCTCTCTGGGATGGGGGAGAGAAATGGGAAAGTGAAGCCTGTGAGTTGAGATAAAGACAGTTTATTAAGACAGGAAAATAATAATAACAATAATAATAATAATAATAGCATTACTAATAATAATGTGTACGAAACAAGTGATGCACAATGCAATTGCTCACCACCCGCTAACTGACGCCCAGCCTATCCCCGAGCAGCCGGCCTCCCCATCCTGGCTAGCCACCCCTATATATTGTTTAGCATGACGTCAGATGGTATGGAATACCCCTTTGGCCAGTTTGGGTCAGCTGTCCTGGGTCTGTCCCCTCCCAGCTCCTGCTGCATCCCTAGCCTGCCCGCTGGCAGGACAGAGCGAGAAGCTGAAAAGTCCTTGGCTTGGTGTAAGCACTGCTCTGCAACAATTAAAACATCAGCATGTTATCAGCACTCTTCTCATCCTAATCCAAAACATAGCACCCTACCAGCTACAAGGAGGAAAATTAACTCTGTCCTAACTGAAACCAGGACTCACCTGTACAAAGACTAAGTTCAAGTTACGTTCAAGTACAGATTCATTTCCCTCTCATATGGCCAAATGCAAGAATAATAATTTGGGCTTATATTTTGGCCTAGATGTTTTGCTGCTGGGGTACCATGAAGTAGCAGAAAAATTAGTTCCAAGGATACCTTACAATTTTATACCCATAGAATGAGACAACTTAATGAATCTTCAAGGCTGTTAATATCACTTAAAAAGCTGACTGTTGGCTAAATTCTGTAGCCAGCATTCATCAGATAGTCTATGTATTTATAATCTATGCTTTGTAAGTGTCTTAAAACAGTGAAAAAATGCTTGTTAACAATATTTGGTTATACTACAGAGTTACAAGAAGATTTTATTGGTTTAGGGCTATG